>NC_064307.1:26063620-26238620 GCF_023373825.1 Bactrocera dorsalis | reverse complement strand
AAACAAAGGCACCCGGAAAGGGTACACTCCAGATCTGAAAATATTTGACGCTGTACCCATTGGGAGAAGCAGAGGAATAGGAAGACCTCCACTGCGTTGGAGATATCAGGTGGAGAAAGACCTGGTTGCACTTGGTATCTCGATTTGGAGCCAATTGCGAAAAGAAAAAACGACTGGTCAACGAGTTGTTAATTTGGCTATAACCGCGTAAGCGGTGTCTTCGCCATTAAAGAAGAAGAAGAAGGTACCACAACGGACCGGTGTTCCAAGCTATCCTAGTGAGATCCGTGTTAGGATTGACCTCTTGGCATACACAACCAAAGACGACGCGTAAATGAAGCCATACGAACTTCGATAATAGATTTTCACATTGGCTTTATTGTTTTCTCGCATTGAGGTCAATAGGCAATAACAAAACTCCCAAAGTGTTTTTTTAAAGAAAAAGCTTTATATGAAATGCGTTAGGTATTCGACGTCGACTTAGAACTCCTGCATTTATCGGAGAGTATCAAAAGCTCGATCTGGTATATCTCACAATTCAAGGTCGGCATACATATGTATAACCATTTTTATCGGGGCACTCGGGTAGGTAATCCCCCGAAAATTTGTTACTTGCAATTAAATAATCCGTCCCGATATTCCGGGAGTCAACCAGCTCGGGATTGCTTGTATTATGCATACATAAATATGGTATCTATAAGCCGATTCCAAGATGCATGTGCAAGAGCTGGCAGCAGAGCAAATATATGCAGAAAGGCACATGAGCAATGTAAACAAAAAAATATGTATGTTTGCACTAAAATATGACATTTTCAAATTCGTACAACTCACGCTAATTACTTTGGCCAACCAACAAATTACAAGCACTTAATATTACATAAGAAATCTGTGCACTTTGCCGTGGACCAACCTGGCCGCTTATGCACTGACAATGTGTACAAATGTAAGTATCGAGTGCGACTTTGTTTGCTTGTTCGCTTTGTTGCTGCTGATTGCAATAGCTATTTTCTTCGGAAGCTTGTCAATTTTTGTATGCCTGACAATTCTTCGGAAGTAGAACGAGGTGTGAAATTTGTTGCCTACATCGGAGGCTTATCGCTTAGTTTGCTTGGTCAACTAGTTGGCAATGCGCTAAGCCAGAAAATGAGGTTAAATCTACTCCCTCATAAAACAGCTCTTTAACACTCTGAGCCGTAAAAGAGATAAAGAGTGTGGTAATTAACGTTGTTTGACTGGCATTTGCTTTTTTAATTGGGGTTTTGTTCGAAATACAGCAGTGGAATGGTACTTCCGCTCGTGGACTAGTGCGCAAGGTACTCATTTGTGTCGTATAGTTTGTATCCTTTTGTGGTGTCTCCTAGAGTGGCACAAAGCATTCAGAGACCCGTTAATTTCCAATTGCCTCTCATTTTTATAAAGCGATGATTTGTAAGTTTCAGATTAGACCTAATCCCAAAAATGTTTACATATTTAGCAGAAATTAATCAATGAATGCTCAAAATGAGCAGCGTTTGAGCCCTTCAATTGAATAGATCGTCTATTTATAGAAATAAAATGGTCACTTTCTTTAGACCTGGTTGCTACTGCCAATTTTTTTATACACTTTGTATGTAGCACATAGAAAAAATCGCGACAAACTTCACTCAGTCACGTGAAAACTTTGACATGGCCGACCTTGTTCAACACTTAGAAGCGGCAGATGAAATTATGTACGCGAAGTCAGTAGCACACAACTTTCTCTATATATTCTACTATACACGTGTGTAGATGCATCCACAGTTATGTTGAATTTGTTCTGTTTGCAATCAAAAGCTAAATGAAATAACTCAACAGCTGGGACAACAGCCACATTCAACATGTTTTCCAACAACTGAAACCTCATGTCAAACAAATGTTAACTGCGGATGTAGATGCCATTGTAGATGACGCGACACAGCCAGCCGCCCAATCAGTGCAACAGTACATGCTGAAAGCACGGCAGCCAACAGAAAATGTTACAACATACTTATATGTGTGTAGACATGAGTGTAGATACGTGTGTGTGTATGTACTGGCTCGATGAAATTAAAAGATATCAATAGTTGAAAAAAAAAATGAAAGATGACTCCATAATAAGTATGTTGAAATGAGATTAAATGAAGAAACAATATATGTACATTTTTTAGGTAAACTTTTTATTTTTACGGGAAAACTTTATCGATAGACTTAGAATTGATCGAATCAAATATTGCATACCACTTTTCATCACTTTTTAGCAAGAGGAATCTATGTACATATGTATGTATATGAATTTTTATTGAAATTCCTATGGCATTATTCAATACATGCCATATATTCGGTACAAAGTAGATAAAGGACATGGGTGAAGGTCTAATGATGTCGCCTGTTTTAGTGTAATGAAAGTAACAGTCTGATTTAATAATATCAGATTATCTCCCAAACGAAACGTTACATATTTAGGGTGTCCGGAGAGTGGACGCTTAAAGCCGGACGAGCATAATTTCCCATTTACGCAACGCGTTAATTTACGGTCGGCTTGGCATTGGAGTGGGGAGCTAAAGCAAATCGTATTGCGATGAGCCCTTTACATACACACCATAAGTGTAAAAAACGTTTTTGTGAAATTTATGAGCATTTCAAAAATCCCCTAAGAAAACAAACGGAAACGAAAGTATCAACCAGATAAATATCAAGACTTCGAGATGATCTCCACTGGAAAATCTACCGTCGGTCAACAAGGCAACGCGCTCGAAACAAATTAGGCTCAAGAGATGCCTTACGTGTCACAAGGGCAGCGACCACGAAAGAATGCTATTTCACCTTGAAACATTTTCACAAAAAATTTTATTCTAAGGGTTCAACTTAGAATTCAACACAGTTCCCGCTGCTGTGATGGTTTGGTGGGGAATCTCCAGCAAAGGCGTTACACCTCCTTACTTCTGTCAATCATGGGTTGAAACTGCGCAAAAGAGTGCCAATAAGTCATTTTAGAAGCCTGATAAAGCAGTAAAACAATACTATTCTCTTGTGAAAAGTCATATGTCACAAATTTATTGATCAACATAAACAAAACTTTATGCAATTGTTCCGGAGATTTTGTTCAAACCACAAACAAGCACACACGCTTAATTCCAGAACATTTGCAAGAACAGAACAGCGTCTAACATTTAAGCCTACATCTGTTACTTACTATGTTCGATCGGGTTGTGCCAAGTATCGATATCCGGCCCTATGTTTTATTGCTTCCATTTCCGCATCCTGAATTCCTTCAACGGCTGCACACCGCGATCTATTCCTTAATGTACGATTGATGTATGTATGTATGCACATGAAGGTGTTATGTAGGGGATATTACATACACTTAACAAGGTTAGGATATTGTCCTTGCCATTTGGTGCTTATTTATGACATCCTTTAAACAAAGACGGAATGCAGCATTTGTTGTTACATGGGTTTGTAGGCACGAAGGTGACAACGCCACCAATATCAGTACATCAACCACCAACAACCATACCGATGCACACGCATTTACAAATAGCTCAAGCACTGCTGCATTGGGGTACCGAGGTAAGCCAGAGCAGATGTACAGCAAGAGCAGATCGGGAAGCAATGCAGCGAGCACAGTGCATTCACCTGATGTTCGTGGCCGATAACGATTTATGACATCTAACGACACTTCTGAAGCATCGTTTGACATTCGTGTGTTTTTTCTTTCCTTTCCAATAACAATAAGAAAGCATAAAGAGCGGGCGAAATTGGAAAATGGAAAAACTAGCGACGGAATAGCAGTCAGAAGGCAAGTGCAACCGCTGTGAGAGCGGCAGGAAATTTGATGTTTATCTTGTGGCGTTACCGCCGTGGCTAACCCAACAACAACATGGCGTGAATAAGCTGCCCGTCATGCGTGTATGTATGTGTGTGCGTAGAAATGTGGAACATAAAAAGTGCGTTGGTCGCCCCAAGACGCGGCTCAGGTGCGGCGCACACAGGTGCGCAGACTCGCACGACTATTGTTTTGCTTCCTTTGTGTGCAGCACGTTGCGCTGCGTACAAAAACGTGTCACATCTCCTACCACGTTATCGTCGAAGTAGACAACGTTTTTGTTTGTACTCTTTACGTTAAACGCACTTTTTTTCTAGTATTAGCATGCAACACAATCTGTAATATTCTTTGAATTTAGGCATCATAATTTGTTTCCTTCTGAAAATAATTCATTTAGTTGGAAACCTGTGCATTTGGCGACTTTGCATTCTACCAAAGTCAACATTGGCAGTCATCAATAAACCTGCGCAGTCAGTGAGGCCTGCGTGTAGCCGCTGGAACTGACCACCTTTCCCGTCGGTCAGTCTGGCAGCGCCTAGTACGTTTGACTAGTCGATTGTTACGGATCGGCAAACAGGTTTGGCGACATTTTCGCCGTTTAAGTCGGTCAATTAATCGGCAGCCAAGTGGTTTGCGACCCCACACCTGCGTAGTCTACTTGGATAAAAGGCACACATGTACCTACGTAGTACTACATACACACTTGGTATCAATATTTAAATGCACCGACGATAGTAATACCATGCCGACCACGCTGCGAACGTTGGTTGAAAACTTTGTCTGTCTTTTAATTGCCGCAACTAATATTAGCTGGTTTTTGATGCAGCCGGACAAGCAATTTTTTACGTGGCTTTCAATTTTCTCTGCAGTCAGCCAACTTAAACATTATGAAATGTGCACTGAACGGTTGTTTTGGGTAACCTTTTATTCTTTTCAACTCTCCTAGTAAGTGAAGTGACATTTCGTCAGACCTTCAGTTTAAGCTACTTCTTACACAAATCTCAACAATGTTGTCCATAAAAATCTCCAAAATTTTTAGTTATGGTACCTCTTATATATTTTTGTATGTAACAACGTTGTAATATATGTATGTACATATGTGTGTCGAATATTAAGTTTTTGATGGTAGTTTCTGATCAAATTCCTACAATGATATACAATTTTCCTTCAACCAGCTAAGCCATTAGTGACAAAACAGAAAACAAAAATTAAAGTAATGCCATAACCGCAAACTTATACATTTCCATATACAGTTCAAAAATGGAAGAAATCGGATAATAACCACGCCCACCTCCCATACAAAGGTTATGTTGAAAATCACTAAAAGTACGTTAACCGACTAACAAAAAACGCCAGAAACACAAAATTTTACGAAAGAAATGGCAGAACAAAGCTGCAGCGAGGCTTTTTTTAAAAATTAAAAATGGGCGTGGCATCGCCCATTTATGGACCAAAAACCATATCTCAGGAACTACTCGACCGATTTCAATGAAATTTGGTACATCATATTTTCTTAACACTTTGATAACATGTACGAAATATGGGTGAAATCGGTTCACAACCACGCCTTCTTCCAATATAACGCTATTTTGAATTCCATCTGATGCCTTCTCTGTATAATATATACATTAGGAACCAATGATGATAGCGGAATAAAACTTTACACAAATACGGTATTTGAGCTGAGGTATCCCTTGTGGAAAAATTGTCGTGATCGGACTATAACTTTTCAAGGTCCCTGATATCGAACACGAAGAACTCAGTGCCTAACCTAACCTAACCTAATTTTTCACCGAAAATATCGGTAAATCTCTCAGAATTTAATTCTAATTAATTTTACAGCAAAATAAAAAAATATGTAAATGACGGATAATGAAATCTCGATTATCACTTTATCATGCGAGAGTATAAAATGTTCGGTGACACCCGAACTTAGCCCTTCCTTACTTGTTATATCTCCTAATGTAACGCAATGATTTAACCGAAGGAAAAAAAATTGATGCTTCGACCGAAAACGTCTCAGAAAATAGGGTTCTGTTAGATTCGATGAAGAAGGTGAAATATAGTCTTGATATTTTGCCTTTCATTAAAGCCCAAACATTCTCTATTAGATTAGCGTATGGTGATTGTGATGGCCAATCTAAAGTAACAACATGGTTTTCATTAAATACGGAGTCTGCCCTTACCATATATTTTGGTTTATTGTCTTCTTGGTGTATCCAATCATGGGCTCAATGCAGTGCAGTTTTAGAGCCATGGTCTCTCAGACAAAGATCCGTAGAGCATTTCCTGTTTACACGTTTTTGTGTTTTTTGGCTGCCTGTGGATCAACTCGCTTTAATATACAAACTACATATTAATGTACACCGTACCCTACAAAATGACCTAAACCTAACTTACTTATATGTATGTATATAGATGATCAAAACTACAAAACTAGTTAAGGCAGTAATTTTACTGCTTCGTAATTAATATAATAACTGTATACCCTTTCTGCGCAACTTTTCTTAAAAATACCTTTAATATTTGGTTCAATGCATCCCGCTCTTGCAGAAGAAAACTAAAATTAGTACGACATGCTAACCTTCCGTCTGAACATTTTCCTTGAACTAGCTGTAATCTTTCCGTGCGGTTAGCTGAGCTCATACGCCTTGCCTGAAAATTCAACCGACAAAGCCAAACATTGCAGAGCGACTTAAAAGAGGTGAGATCATTGATAGGCGTAAGTGCCTAATCGAAACCCATTATTAGCGGCTCACAAATCAATGAAGAGTTGAAATAACCCCACAATAACAAAAGCACAACAACAATAATCATTTGGAAAGGCATGGGATTTAGAAGGTGGAATAATATTCAAATACAAAACGCCGCGTGTACTATTTTGTATTTGTCGCTATGGCGCATTGGAACGATTTTCGAAATTGAAAGATTTCCCACAAAACCAATGCTGAACCCAAACGAAGTAAACGAAAAAAAATAATGTGTAGGATACTTGGAGGGAGCGGAAAATAGTTACTTTATAGCATTAAATAACAGTCGCGACTAAAATTTATTGATATTACTAGCACTGGACGGCGCATGGAAAGCAAAGACAAATAATAACCCGCGCAACGCCACCGGAGAGAAAGCAAGTGAAAGATTTGTCGCTCCAAAACTTCCCAACGACAAAAATGTATCAAAAGCAATTACAAGAACGAATAAATTGAACAGTGGAAATGGAATGTAGAGTGAAGGAGGCGAAAGGTAACAGGGACAGCATACAGAGTTGCATACATATTTGATCGTATGGGGTGACCCGTAGAGCAACTTGTGTTTGATACAAGTCTACCGCGCTAACAAAAATTTCGTTATCAACGCCTGTGACGTTTGGAGCAGCAGTGTGCAAACGGAAGAGCAACCTCTGTAGCGTCGCGGGTATCGCTGTGATCCACTAACTAAACAATAGCTAGCTTGTGTGAGCCGATAAATGTAGGTGCATGCATATGGATTGCGGAGAAAGGGCCGAAAAGCAAAAAATACCGAAAACTCATAAATTTGACTTTTCACTGGTTTAATCTGTGGAAAGAAATACCCTTTTGACAGCTACCGGTGGCCGAGCATCGAGTTGGACTTCGACACAGATTGTGGCTAGCACACAACAGCAAACAAAACAGATAGAATAACAAAACTAACAAAAAAAAACTCTTAGCCGCGAGCGGCATGGCAAGGAGAAGTTATACAATACATTGTACATATTTATCTCTATAACTAAAAACTCGTATTAATGAGAGGCAAGTGCACAAAAAAGTGGAAAACGGACTTTCAGATTTGACTGGTACCATCTGTATGTTCGTATGTGTGCGTTTCGTAGCTTAAACCGCGTTGAAGTACAGCTTTAATTCCCAACTAAAAAAAGTTTCTATCTTCGAAGAGTTTTGAAACTAGCACAATTCGCAAACTACTTGCTATTGGAGACTACCTTTAGTAACCACAATTGTTGTGATTGACGTGAGTACCTGACGACGACGGCCTTACCTCACGGTGCTTTCTTTGAAGCACATATGTATGTAGATCAATCAAAGTATAAATCCATTTTGCAAGTATTTTTGGTTACAATTGGTTCAGGTGATTGGAGTAAATTCCAAGGGCTAACTGCTCCTCGTGGTACCAGGTTAAAGTCTTCAAGGCATATGGATGGACGACGAAACAAGGGCGAACTCACATCCAATGGAAGAACCAAGTGCATAGGGACTTATCTACACTTGGGATGTACAACTGGTGAGACCTTGAAAAAGATAGAGGAAACTGAAGCAGTATTTCTCGGCCAGCGCAGTATTTCCCGGCCCACGGTCGTAGTGCCAAAAAAAAAGAAAATATACAGAATTTGTAATCACGTCACAATGGGGCCTTTTGTCTCATAGAACCACATCCACTTATGGAGGGTATACAGCAGATAAATAAATATAAATATAATGGAAAATCGTTGCTGCTTTTATACATTCTACAGTTACGTAGGCTGCGCAGTGTTTTACACGACTGCACGCAGCAATCTTTCATCGTGGGATATACTAATTTAGGTCTCAAGAGGTTATAAACCTTCAAAGAAAGGAGACGAGCTGAGCTAGTTTAATTAACTATGCCTGAATGCCGGTCCCAAAAATGCTAGTTAGCAGGGTGTCAGATAACCGCACACATCTGAACTCCTTTAATTTTTTTAAATATCACTTTATTGGATATGTATATGATAAATATCAGCTTATTTTTCGTGAGATATATGATTAAGGCTGTGTGTTGAATAGTGGACTATTCTGAAACTCTTGAAGGTTCAGCTCTACAAGTCTGCTTAGACAGCCGTAATAACCAGATATCTAGAATAAAGTTAATTTCGACAAATTAAGCCAGTATCCAGATTGTTGTTGCTTAATTATGTAGGTCAGAAATTGTTTATTGACACGCGAGTGCCAGACATCAAATACTTTTGTTTCTTGTAATTTATTCAAAAATCCTTGTGCCTTCAATTATTTCCTGCTGTTGCACACAAAGCCTTTGGCATTTTCAAAAATTTTTATGTGTTGTTTTTGTTGTGTGCACATTTAATTTGCTGCATGCAAATCCTTTAAATTCTCTAACCCCAAAAGGTAGTTCCGTCCAGCGCGTTGCACATTAAGTTGTGTGATTCTCTATCGCCACATTTTCATATTTTATAATTCTTTTTTTGGTTTTTTCGTTTTGGCAATTTAAACTCAACACACACACACACACACTTGGCGGCAACTCTCCACTAGCTGAGTAAAATTAAACCCTTTCGGCATTTCTGTTGTCGCGCCGTAGCGTGTTTATCGGTGCGCGTGACAAATGGTGTACCAAAAAAATATAATGTTGATGAGAGGTATGGTTGGTTACACCTGCTGCGTCTAAATCTTAGATCCACATCTTCTGTCCACTCTTTCAGTATTATATTCACTCCAATTATTTTAACAAAGAATTTTGTTTGGAAAATCATAATGTTTAGCGCTAAGTTATTAAAGCTACAAAGCACCAAATATACTTACGTATTTGAGTAAATGACGATATTAAAAAATAATTATTAAGGCCGTCTTCTTTTTCTTTATTGTCTTAGCCTCTGCATACGGCGTTATAGCCGAGTTTGGAGCAGCGCGCCAGTATTTCTTCCTTTTCACTGTTTGGCGCCAATTGGAGATTCCAAGTGTAGCCAGATCCTCATCCACCTGGTCTTTCCAACGAATTAGAAGTCTTCCTCTTCCTCTGCTTCCCGCGGCGGGTCTGCATCGCATACTCTCAGAGCTAGAGTGTATTAATCCATCCGGGCGACAAGAGCTTGTCAGAGTAGCCGCTGTCTCTTAATTTCATAAACTATATATAGATATCAATGCCGTCGTATTTCATCCGAAGCTGTTCTCTGCTATTCATTGCAGGTGTTTTTTACGAAGCAGATCCCAAACCTAGCGCTCAACCCTGAGGAGGAATGTTTCGTCTTCTCACTTTAGTTCGGCTTCAAACAGAGATGTTTTTTGGTTACCCAGCGAATACTTGCTCTTCGACTAGTCGTTTCTGGCCACCACAAATTGAATGACGCACAGAGAACTTTCAACATGACTCCATGCTATATATTAGTATAGGTTAGGTTCAGTTAGTTTGGTAGGCCATCAATCCACGCATAGACCAGATTTGGTCCTTTACAATACCAAGTGGAGTTCCGTAATGTCTCGTAACGTGGTGCCCCGAAATGATTGATGACTACCTTGGCAATGTGGGAAAAGTACACAAGAGATGATCCATTGTTTCCCTGACGCTTTGCTCTTGACATTTTCTGTAGTCTTCTCGATCGAGTGCTTTGTGGAAACTTTGTATAGTTCTGGTCTAACATTTTACACATGCCTTTTACAGTTTTTGCACACAGGTTGATAGTGCCATCGCGTTTTGATCTTCCTTGTCATGATCCTGTATAGATGATCGTATTGACGTTGCACGTCTTTACTAATGTCGAACATGTTTCCGGGTGACAGCCGTATATCTTACTTGGCAATCTCGTCCACTAGCTCATTACCCTCGATGAATTTGTGATCTTGCATCCTATAGAAGTGAAGCGCGTGTTCCTGGAGAGACTCTTCACTGCTGCCCTACTTTACAAAACATTACTGGCTAATATGCGAAACGAGGTTATAGGAGTGATTGCTGCTTAGCTGTCCACGTAGATATCAACTCCGTTGAAATGTAAACTTACCATTATGTACACCGCAACCTACCTCATGTTTGTCTTCTATTCCAAATGCAGGCTTTCCTCTTTAAAATACCATAGAAGTGCACTTAAAAACTCTTATTTAAAATCTCTTTAGACCTCTGGAATCAGCATCTAAAAATTTGAGAAACCATTTCTAACATACATCTTAGCATAAGTTAATATATATTTAAGTCATACAAATATTCAAATGTAATTAAACTTATCTGAAATAGTTTATTAGTTTTCTGTTTCATACAGTTTTTACAGAAATATGTTTGTATGTTTGTTGATTCAAAATACGTACGTAACTACAGGCATTACATATTTATACGTGTGAAGGTTGTTATGGCCGCATAACATGTGCGAACGTCAGTCTTAATACAGTGGCCGCAGAAGTCCGCCGATCGTGATGCGCCTACAGCATTAACCGCCCAATATTTGTTGTTTAGACGCGCCCCTGGCGGTCGCATACGCCCTCTTTCATTCTTCTGTCTAATAACCAAACTGCGTCGTGCGCGTTAATTCCTTGCGGTGATGCGATTTGTTGTTATATATTATTATTAAATAGCTTTCAACATAAATATTTGCTATTAGTAAAAATATTTAAAATTTATATTTATTTGTATTATATTATTCAGAACTGAAGTCCGCTAAATGGATGATGCTGGTTTAGCATGTTTACTATATTTGGTTTTTTTTTTTATTTTTCCAACAACTAGCACGATTGATTACTTTAAATTTACTCCCCTCCTCTTTCAGGGCGGACACTCGATTTTCTTTCCACTAAAATAGATAAAATTTAGAACATGTATAACCATATGGGTATGGGTGATCTTCAGGTATAACCATGCAAATCTGGCTGGTTTCATTGGCCTACTCATTTGAACCATGTTTTAGTACTTGCAAATTTGTAAAGCACTATTGAAATAAATCATGTACTCTTCACGTAATTAAGTAACTTCGATTTGGCTACATGGATTTCACGAAAATGGTTTTATTGTTTTTCAAAATATTCTCCATCAAGATTTATACATTTTTGAATGCGCTGAAACCAATTTTCGAAGCACTTTTTCCACTCCGATTGAGACACCTCCAAAACATGGTTTTTGAATGCTTTAACAGCATCTTCTGGCGACGAAAATCGTTGACCACGCATTATTTTCTTGATGTGTGGGAATAAAAAGAAGTCATTGGGTGCCAAGTCAGGGCTGTACGGCGGATGACCCATCAATTCGACGTTTTGGCCGGTCAAAAAGGCGCTGGTTTGAGTGTGTGAGAGCTCGCATTGTCATGGTGCACAATGATTCGTCTTCTCTTGTTCGTTTTTCGAATTTCTTCGAAGACTTCAGGCAAACAAATGGTGGTGTACCACTAAGAATTGACCGTCCTACGTTGCTCAAGCGGAACAGTCGCCACATGACCAGTTTTGCCGACGAAACAGGCGACCATTTGCTTCGAAGTGCTTCTTCCACGAACAACTTTCGTTGGATTTGGAAGACCCACACGGTCGATTGCTGTTTTGTTTCGGGCTCATACGCATGGATCCATGATTCGTCACCTGTGACGATCTTATAAACGTCTTTTGAAGCACCGCGATCGTATTTTTTCAGCATTTTTTACACCAATCCACACGAGCCTTTTTTGAGCGATTGTCAAATTGTGCGGGATCCAACGAGAACAAATCTTTTTTACGGCCAGGTGTTAATGCAATATCCAATGTATGCTGGTGGGAGAAATGCATAGGCATGCCTCTATCTGAAGGTATGTTACATGACGGTCTTGCATTATCAGTTCACGTACGGCATCGATGTTTTCTGGCACAACGGCTGTTTTTTACGACCTTCAGGGGCGTCGGCCACGATTGTTTTTCTTATATTATATTGATCACCGCAAAACATCTTTTTTGACAGGAGATCGGCTGTAGTTATTTCCAAATAAATATTTTTACTAAAAACTAAGTCTTAAAACACAGTTAAAAAATACCATAATATGTGTAAAAATTTTTGTATATAAGGGTTCCCTTACTCTCGAAATGCAATTTTATAAAACAGCATGGGTATGCTTTGAAATGAAGGCTCTCCGATATACGTTACATTTTATGAGTATCGGTTAAAGGTTACGAAGTGAGCGAACAAACATAACGCCGACAGCAAATAAGGAAAAGTTATTCTCATGAAATTATTGCCTATTAAAATCAATGAATTGATATCGCTTAGAGTGTGTAAATTATTAGCGCGTTTTCCGCAATTTATATTTATTTTAAATATTATAATTGCGAAAATTTACGGATGATAAACGTTTTAAGCGAGTTCAATTATAGCGATTGTGACTAATTGCAAATTAAAGTTTAATTAAAAATAATTCAAGCGAATAACCGCGTAAATATTATTATGCCATAATTACGGATAATCAATGGCGACAACAAAACAAAAAAAAAAAAAGATTAGCAAATAGTTAAAAAATACAACAAAAGCAAAAATAGAAACGAGCTAAACAAGTGGCCGGGTTAGAATATTAGCAGCCAATAAATGACAACAAGCCTCATGGCAACCAGTCAGCCAGCCGACAACGCAGTAACCACATCACAGTTATAGTATAACAAAATATTGTATATAACACGAGCCGTGAGAGGCTTATCTACATGAACGCCGACACAGTGACCACCTGCGCTACCGACAGCCAAACAGCATGTCGCTAATGCGCGATGTCGCTTACCAGCGGCATGTAGTTCGGAACAAGTTTTCAGGTGGGTGAGAGGGGAAGGAAATTCGCTGCATACCTTAAACTATCTGCGGTCGATAACACGAATTTAATTACAGGATAAATAAATTATAAATAAATAAGTGAAAAAATTACAACAAATACATTTAAAACGTAAACAAAATAAAATGGTTATAAAGGGTGATTTTTTAAGAGCTTGATAACTTTTTTTAAAAAAAAAACGCATAAAATTTGCAAAATCTCATCGGTTCTTTATTTGAAACGTTAGATTGGTTCATGACATTTACTTTTTGAAGATAATTTCATTTAAATGTTGACCGCGGCTGCGTCTTAGGTGGTCCATTCGGAAAGTCCAATTTTGGGCAACTTTTTCGAGCATTTCGGCCGGAATAGCCCGAATTTCTTCGGAAATGTTGTCTTCCAAAGCTGGAATAGTTGCTGGCTTATTTCTGTAGACTTTAGACTTGACGTAGCCCCACAAAAAATAGTCTAAAGGCGTTAAATCGCATGATCTTGGTGGCCAACTTACGGGTCCATTTCTTGAGATGAATTGTTGTCCGAAGTTTTCCCTCAAAATAGCCATAGAATCGCGAGCTGTGTGGCATGTAGCGCCATCTTGTTGAAACCACATGTCAACCAAGTTCAGTTCTTCCATTTTTGGCAACAAAAAGTTTGTTAGCATCGAACGATAGCGATCGCCATTCACCGTAACGTTGCGTCCAACAGCATCTTTGAAAAAATACGGTCCAATGATTCCACCAGCGTACAAACCACACCAAACAGTGCATTTTTCGGGATGCATGGGCAGTTCTTGAACGGCTTCTGGTTGCTCTTCACCCCAAATGCGGCAATTTTGCTTATTTACGTAGCCATTCAACCAGAAATGAGCCTCATCGCTGAACAAAATTTGTCGATAAAAAATTTTCGAACCGAACACTGATTTTGGTAATAAAATTCAATGATTTGCAAGCGTTGCTCGTTAGTAAGTCTATTCATGATGAAATGTCAAAGCATACTGAGCATCTTTCTCTTTGACACCATGTCTGAAATCCCACGTGATCTGTCAAATACTAATGCATGAAAATCCTAACCTCAAAAAAATCACCCGTTAGAAAAACTATAATTTTTCACTGTTAGAAAAATGCAATGCGCGCCAGTAGGGTACCGCTAAGTTCGGGCTGAATCGAGTTTCCAGTTGCACAGTCACCTTTCCGAATTCATATAGACTGAACTGAGTGAACGAGAGCAAAACTAAATATCTCTTGTGATCAAAAAAAAAAACAGACGTCGCACTCGCAACTTGGCTCCCATGATACTGTTGACAGTCATAACTTCGTAGTCGTAGATAATTTCGACTATCTTGGAACTAGTATTAGCAACAACAACAATGTCAGCCTCGAAATACGACCCAGAATAACTCTTGTCAAGAGGTGCTACAGGCATAGACGATGACAACATCAAATTTTGATTTTTCGGAAGATTTATGGTCCTTTGAGCATTGGCAAAACCGAATACCGCAGTCGATGAAACGGCGTACTGTACGAGATATACGGCGACAGCAACATAAGTAGTTCAGCGAATTAAGAGACAGCGGCTACGCTGGCTAGGTCATGTCTTCCGAATGGATGAAAATACTCCAGCTCTGAGAGTATTCTTCACAGTACCCGCCGGAGCAAGCAAAAGAAATAAGACATTCAATCCGTTGGAAAGACCAGGTGAAGAAAGACCTAGCTACACTTGAAATCTCTAATTGGCGCCAAACAGCGAAAAGAAAAGACGCCTGGCCAGCCGTTGTTAACTCGGCTATAACTACATAATCGGTGTCTACGCCGATTAAGAAGAAGAATAAGAATTTGAAATGACGTTTTTTGACTTTAAATAATTTATACGTTTATCAGAAGAATGAAATGGCATGGATCCTATATTTATCGATATTTTCAAACATTCGGATTTGCCGCAATAATAGACGAACCGAAGTGCAACCCTGTTTTCGAATGAGAAATAACTAAATCGAGAATTAATCGGTGTGGTAGCCTTTTGCAACAAATGCTGTAGTACCAATACGGTACTGCTTGCGTTGGGGTATAAAAATGGGGCTAACAGTAGTATAATTGACATTGTATGTAAACGTAGACACACATTCAAATGCATAAGATTGCATTTGTGAGTATGTAAAGGCGATATGAAAAGCTTTTTACATCCACAGTAAATTGCGGTGCAAAACACGGTGCGTTTGACAGCAAATTCCACTGCCAGACGGCGTCCTTGAGCGGCTGGCAGCAGTGAAAACAACTAAGCAAAAACAGAAAGATACAAGTATTATGCACAGAAAAACAGAAAAACTCGTCCCTAACGTTAACAACTTTCAAAAGGCAGCAACAACCGTGTCGGCAAAAACGAAACAAATGTAAGTATGTAAGTGGCGCTATGAAAAATTAGAAGCTAAAATTGTAGCTGCAGCTGTTTATCGGCTATTAAAATACGCGACACTTTTTCAATATTGCATATGCAAGTACATATAATACTTGTATATATGTATACCATACTAAGCAGATAGTGTGCTTACCCTGCAGTGTGCCGAGTTAGTTTAGAACAAGCGCATTGGCAGTACTGGTTCTTGATATAACCCAACGCAAGCTTGCCAACTGTCAACCTTTTAATATACAAGTATCTTCGTTTGGGAAAGTGGAATTTCCTCCGCTACAGAACTTTAGAAGACGCCTTTACTTGTTCAATTCTATTCAAGAACAAAGACCGCAGCTCTGCGTTCACAATTATGAACGTCAACTGACCACTCTGCGCCCATTTTCATCAATTCTGAAATAGTTGTGAGACCCGTTCAGTCGCCATTTTTGCTAGAGGGTATGTTCGTTTGATGAGGGGCATGAAAAGAGTTAGCGAAAAATGTTGTTGTTTTTCATGATTTTCTCTTCCGCAAGTAATTATATAATTTTTATTATAACTTTGAAGTCTATGTTTTATAGTCCAACATTGTTGTACGAATAAGCAGTGCACAATGCTCTAGAATCTCAACAAAACCGCAAGTACACGAAGTACATATAAGTACAATTTTCTCCGGTCAAAGTTCAAGGAGTAGCCCAAATTTAACAAAATTACATATGTATATATAAAGTGAGTTTACCACTTCCTTGAAAAAGTATATACTCTAACAAGTGTATGTAGAGAAAATAATTAGATGCTATGCCATGTTCAAGCATTTTTGTTAAAAATAATATTAATTTTAGTATTATTAAACTTCGGGAGAATATCGCTTCTTTCTTTACAATAAAGCAATTTAACAGATATTTGTAATTTAACTTTCATATCTTTTAATCTACAATTATTAATGACTGTGCCATCAAATTTTTAAGTATTAATAAACCTATATTCAAGAAGAGGATAAAATTAAAGAAATACAATCTGGAAACCAGAGATAATAACGATAATTTGAAAACCTTTTATACTAAAAGCCTTTAAACTTTAAAATTTAAATTTAAATTTAATTTTTTTTAAATTATGGTACTATTGGCTAACCTACACGAAGCTCACCTGTTTTACTTATTTATAACAACAACCAAAAAGAATTATAGAAAGTCTATGTTCAGTTATATCCGAAGATTTTGGGCTTGCTTTCGCAATTTTTAAGGATCATAGCCGGGGAAATAACCCAATGACAAAGCTTTATATTAAAAAGTTTGCAAGCACATTTAACACTCATTACTCAAAGAAATCCTGAATGGACTGCATTCAAAATAGGTTTCATAATCACTTACATATATCATAGGTCATAGGCTAACTAATAATACTATGTTATTTTACTTCGTCTCCGCGATATGTATATTAGAATCGATCTCTAACGAGATATATGTGATATAAACTCAACCAATGAGGTTAATTTAAAGTATCGGATATCAATATATTAAGGATATTCATCCATACTCAGTGCTAACGCCATAACTCTTAAGATAATTTTTCCACTTAGTTTCATCGTTTCAACCATATACATGTCATCATATCATAATCAATCGTAAATCACTCTATCGAGTATACTGAGCCCAGAGGAAGGTTTGGATTAATTTCATTCACTTTTAGCAATACTTAGAAATAGACGAGATATATGGGAGCTAGGGGTAGTATTGCCCCGATTAGATTCATTTTTGGCAACATGGCATATTATACCAGACAAAGACGTCGACTTTCTCCGAATAGCTCATGTATTAGCATATATGTATGTAGATTAACGCTTTTTTTGGCGTATTTAACGGATAAAGATTTTCTTTTAATTTAATTTTCGGACGTTAACCGTTGTGACCCGAATTCGAAATTATTTTAACCACTTTTGGTGGTTGATTTAAGTATTATTAAGTGAATGAATGAAATTCAAAGTAGTGTTATAAGGGAAGAAGACGGGATTGCTGTCTGATGTCGTCCACTTTCACATTGTTACATAAGAGTATCAAGATAACATTATGCACCAAATAATTGACTGAGTCGTTCCTGAAAAATTAAATTTCACTTAAAGGTGGGCTGTATGATGTCAGCTGTTAAGTTTTTTTATAACCTGAAGAGGGTATACTAAGTTTGCGACGAAGTATATATATACATGATCATCTTGACGAGATGAGTTCGCGAATTTGTTAATCAGTTTTTTGAGGTCTGAAATATGCATACCACTTTTCCTCTCCTGAACAAGTTGCTTAGCTCAAACAGTTATATCGTGTAGTTGCCATACAAACTGATTGAACTAAATACCTTTTCGTATGAACAACTTTTTTAATCGTGAAGGGTATTCGATATACTTTATCGCATTCTGCAGAGGTATTTTGTAACCGAAGTTTCCAAGTTTCTAGTTTCTGACCGTGTTTTGATTCGAAAACAAGACAATTTTGAAGAACCCAATATTTATTAAGTTCAAAACTCTAGAACTCTACGAGAAACAGAATGTAATTCTATACTTTTATATACATATATGTAAGTTTATATCTCAATATAAGTAGAACTTACATATATATGTAAGTAGAAATCGAAATACTAAAAAAATAAAAAAATACTTCATTGACTTTTCCACAAAACTAAGCCAGAAGTATTCGAGAATCCGCTCTGCTCACATTGACAGTTGCTTGGTCAACGTAGTCATGACTGTTTTTGCTGCTACTAATTTTGATCCTTTGACATTTTCGTGTTCTTTTCACTCCGCCAACCACGCTACCGAATACAAGCTACAATGCGAATAACATCGCAACAGTACGAACGTAAGACGTAAGACCTCCATTCATTCATGGAATACCGAACTGCTTCTTGGTTGAAGACAATTCGGGGTCAACCGGCGGCCAACAAGCATTCGGATATACATAAATGCATACATACATACCATAGGACATACACACATTCATGTGCATATGTATGTATCTACATGCGAGTACGTTGAGACAGTTCAGACAACATGCGAGCCTCGCCACTAGCAAGCTGTTGTTTGTTATTGCCGTGTTGTTAGCAACGTAGACGCCGATTTTAAGTGATTTTTTACATTTTACATTTTGCCGATTGCACCGCACTTGAGATCGATTTCAACATAACTATAAAAACGAAATACCAAATTAAATTCTTGCTCCGACTTCAATTCCAACTCTCATTCGGACTTTTTATAATATTTGTATCTGGTTTGGTCTTAATTTCTTAGGGCCTAAAAGTTGATCTGATTTGTGATTTGGCGGCCGATCAGTTGCACTGATCTCGCAGACTACCCATTCGAAAGACCAGCAGAGCACATTTTTCCCATTGGCGCCTTATGTCATTGTTTCCGGTGGCGCAACGGCATGTTCGCTAAATTGACGGCATTTGCGCTGAGTGCTCGACACGGAATCGCGAGCCAAGTGACCGCCTTGTCGCGTTGCTGCACCCTCGCACGGGGGGCATGCGCATGCGATGAGACGTGCAACAAGTTAATTAAGTCACATTTGCATGTCACACCAGCAACCGCATAAGCAGAGATTGGAGAACAGTAGCCTGAATCGAACAGTAGCCACTTTGTGCGCCAAACGCACTGATTTGTGGATTAACATATTTTATTTGTCGTTGCATTCAGTGCTCACTTTCCGACTGTATTTTTTTTTCTTTTTCTTCTTTTATCTACTCATGGCGTATGCATTGTGTTCTTGTGTTTACTGGCGTTGCACTGTAGTGGTTAATGTTTTATTTCGGCTCGTCCGCATCTATCGATCACATGCTATGCCATGCGGTAATCCGCAGCAACACGCCTTAGCCTCATTTCGCACATTAAATTGACACTTTGGGACACTTTGGCAACACACCTCCTCGCACAAAACTGCGCGGCAAGACTTCCGTTTGACGAACCTTCGGCTATCCTTGCCCTCTTTGTGTGGTTGCCACAGTCGCTCTTCGGATTACTGTTTACCCGGTCCGCAATTTTTTCCTATTTTTGTGGTGGTTTTTAATGTCGTTGATTTATGATTGATGGCCAGTTAAAAAAACGCAAAAATATGAAAATACAATAAAAGCATTTCACACATATTTCCACCCTTATGTTGTTCGAAAGGTGTCAGCATCCCCTTATCAGACACATATGTTAGCATCTTTGTTCTAAAAGATCGATGTGCCCAACACCAAAGTGCGAAAGTAAGGGCGGTCAGCGGTCACTTAGCGAATAATTTTTAGAACTGAGAAAGCCACATATGGTTAATTTGGTGACAGACCTTCGAAGTAAAATTATTTGCCAAAGTTATTATATTTTCGATTTATTGTGATAAGGCTGAGTTGTAGCTTCACTTTTTGAAACCAATATCCTGTTAGGTTAAAAATCGCTAACGAGGCCCTGTCGACGAAGTGTATATCCTTTTACCCGCACAGAGGAACTTCTTTTGCCTACGCGTCAGAGGTCAGCTGGCAACCCAAACACATGGATCGGGTGCGGTGATTCAATAAGTCATCCATCTCCAACCACATTGTTATAAAAACGCCGAACAGAAGTAATCCAAACCATAAAACATACACGACCATTAACATATAGACACTGATAAGAATTGACAACTGAAACACGTTCTTAGAACGCGGGTCTTCAGGAACAGCCTAACATATAAACTCAGCATCCTTGGCCTATCTGAAACCACGTAGCCAGAGTCTGGCGAAGCAATGATCACAGGTATGCCAAGTAATCAATCTCGAACCTCGAAGCAACTTCTTTGGAACGTGCTTTTTGAAAACCTCATAACGATAGAATAATTTTTGCACGATTTCGAAAGCGAGAACATAAGATCACGTGCGTACAATGTTACGCTCCCACCAATGTAACAGTCATCTCCATCAAAAAAGTCTTCTACGAATAGCCCCACAGTACAATCTGTCAACAGAGAAGTAATTCAATAGTGATGGGGCACTTTTACACACAATCTCAAACTCAAACAAAGTCAATTACAGCCAAGTGATGGAAAGCATGGAATCGGGAAGATGGCTGAAAATGGACTCCTTTTTTGAAGAAATGGGAGCCGCCAACCAAGTCGTCAATGGAGGCACAACCTTCTCGAACATTCCCAGTGGGACCTCACCAAATCGTTGAGAATCTTAAATCGACCAGTCAGCAAAAAATGATGTCACTTTCTATTGGAAGTAAAAGTCAAACGTGAAGAAAACAACATTTACTCTGGACCAAATGGTAACTTAAATTTGAGGTTATAAACAATAGACAAGCAAACATTAAGTCAAAAAAAGAGCGCGGAAAAACTGAGAGTCCTTGAAATGTTTTTAATCGCATTCTGCAGAGGAGCTTTCTAACTGGAGAACCCTGAAAGAAAATTTTGTTAAATTGGCTGAAGAGCTTATTGGAGTAGCAAAACGATCGGAAGGAATGACTGTCAAAACAATAAAACAATCTTATCTGTATGAAAGTTGATCGAATCTCCGCTGGAACGCTTAAGGGTGTGCATACAAAAAGACACAACTGGAGATATGGTCCTTTTTTCATATAAAACCTTAGCATATAGTTCAGACTTCACAAGTAGGCGACACTTTAATTTTCATAGAATGCCCAGATGCAGACAAGATCAATAGGACTATAATGTCTATGAAAAATTATATGGCGACTATAATAGACAACATGCCACTAGAATTGATGAAATTAATCTCTCTGTTCCTTCTCCTCGTTCAACAATTCTGGACGACAAGAGTGCTCACTCAAGAATTAAAGAAAGTGCAATAATTAATCTCCCAAATCAAGCTGAATTTACAATAACTGGAGGAGAATAACCCTATTGTATTCCTTCAATAAAGTTCTGCATTAACTTTAAATTAACAAGGAAAGAATATATACGGAACTCGACGATTTATTTATAAATGAACAAGTCGGCTTTCGTAATGCGTTGATCATGTGAATACGAAGCGAATAATTGTTTAACAGTCTATCCAGTAGTTGCACTGAAATGTAAAGGAGTTCCAGATACCCTCAGCGAAACTCGCATGCCATTTGTTTCGTGTTTCTAAAAAGCCAACTTGGTTGGGTACTCTAGTAGAATGAGATCACATTTACTCTTTTAACCTGTTCTGGATGTTGTAATAAGAGATGCAACACGCGAAGAGAGAAGTCTTTGAAGACTTTGGTTAGGCGGATAAAATATATTTTAGAAGATGTCGAGCCTTTGTGCATTTTGACTATTAGATAATATTCAAAAATCTTTGTAAGTCCCTTCGGCTCAAGTGGACATGAAACGAACTCACTTTACGCAAACCTGTAAAAAAATCGCAAAATATGTTTTTGATTGGAATTCGCCTGGACAGCAAATCTGCACATACCTGGATAAGGTTTTGGACGCTGACTTCAGACCAGCAGGAAAAAATTGTGGTGTAATAAAGCGTACTGCATGTGACAGGAATGATTGCAATTATGTATTTCATTGTGCGCTCAAGCTGCTTACAAAAGTAACAGGAACAAAGAAATATATAAACTTTAATATTCAATATTGTCATTGGATTCAGCACTTAATGTTTACCTCACCAAGAATTATTTTATCGTACACTCATTTAAACTGAACTCTGTAACGAGAGTTATGCTGGTTCCAAAGTCAGGGCACGTGTCACTTGCCGCTTCGGGCATTATGGAACCTAGCCGTGGAACTGTTGAAAAACATAGCCACTTAAGACTTTCCTTGGCGGTGCATGCTTCTACATAAATCTTAAATGGGCATTTGTAACAAAGGTGAACGTTAGTGACGGCAACACCAGCTGGTGAACTCGATAAGCAGGTAAAAACCCAAAATCATGGGAAAGTTTCATTCGTAGAAAACGCAACCAAATTTCAAGAATGCCACCTGCAGCACGATCTTTATGCAAGCCGGCCGCCATCTCGCTGTTGAGAGCAATCAAACGTTTTATAGTCAAATTAATTTATTGAAATTGCTGCCATAGGGGCGTAGAAAAGATAGAAATAACACAAAATGATCAAAGCGAATAAAATTAAGAGTCGCACTTATAGAAATATTGGTGATCATGTCTGCATGCATGTATGTATATATGTATTTGTTTGCCGTACGAAATAAGAAAATCATAAGATCAGAGGATGCGGCATGAAAAAATCTTTGTCTCAACTAGACAACATATACATACGCACACATGGACCTGCGAAGACTTACAGCGGACCCGCAACCCGCCGCTAAATGGGGGCACCTTAATTCCAGCATACACAATGAAATATTATAACCTGCCATTGACAATAGGTAGAACTTCTACCGCCGTCGCGTACAAAACGATAGGCGTACATAGCTATGCTAGAGTGAATGTGTAAGCGCTAGACATACTAGTACATATAGAAAAACACTAACTAAATAAATAAATGTCTTTGACCTTAATTCGTTTCACTCGCTGCTATCTGATTCGTAGGTTGTCACCCTATATTTATGTATATATACATATATGCACAATATAAAATGTTATGAATAGTTTGGTCGGTCTGAATTTAATTTATGCTTATACTGATGATGATAACGACGTTGGTGAGAATCAAAAAGCTGTCCAACAACAGCTATGCACGTATGTATGTATATACATTAGATACATTTGTGCACATCATAGACAAAAACTTTAAGTTTTCGAATAATATTGAAAAATATGCGGAGAGAGGCTGTCGACTTGTAGCGGTATGTGTGCGTAACGTAAAATTAACAGTAACTTCGACGACATTTTTGTACTTTCGAACTTAATAATATTCCCCTCTGTCTGGAAGAAGGTGAGCGCACAGTTATTAACACCACCTAATTATTTCTTATTTCACAAATTTTACAATAAAAGGATAATGAGCATCAACAAGCTTTGCGGTGCATACCTATTTCGTTCAGGATGTCTAAAAATCAAGATTTTACATCACAATTAACTTAAAGAGGCGTGACTAGGTGTCTTCCAATTGGCTTTGAGCGAAACGCTCTATCATAGTCCGTGTTTCGCAGCAATCCATCGCACCGCCCGTGGTGCAACATCTTTTAAGCCAGTTGTTTCATTGTTTAACGGTTGTACATTCATTTTACTTTGCTCGAATATTACCTCAGCATCTTGTCGTCGCATATTGCTTGATTGATTGCTAATCCGACAATGGGCTACTGTTTAGGCATCCAAATGTTTGCTTATGCAATCGCTCCGTTTACAAAACGGGTTTGTCAATTCATTAGTGCCATGCTGCGGATTTCCTGATTTCTGTTTTCTTTTCTAAGAAAATCTGCTAAACAAATTTAACCTTTAATAACCGATGTTTTGTCATTTGGTGGATGGGCCATAAAGGGATTCCATCTTTTAATCAATAATGGGTTGTGTGAACTCGCACTTCTTTTTGCAGGAAAGTAGTAATTAGAGGTCCACTAGTGCAAGACCTTTTAAAATGAACTAATGAAGTAAGATAATGGTGCATTCTACAGATAATTGTCGAAAAGTGCTCAAGCACGATTGTTGAGTTTAACGAAACTTAACATCTGACATAGGCGAAAATTATAAAGAGAATACCAGTTTTGTTGTAACTGGCAAAAACTAAATTTTCCGAAATTTAGAAATGAAATTATTTGTCCTCAGCTCTGCTAAATCATTTAAAACAAATTATGGACTGATTTACATATTTAATTTGAACAAGTAAAGAAGAACCCTGTTTAAGTATAACCGAACATTTAATATTCTCACAAATTGCAATCAAAGCCGGGAAAATAGCTTCAAATGTTGGCAGAACTTTAAATGAAGCTAGGAAAAGTATTACCCTAATTTCATCAATTTTAGAAAACAATGTTATTAGAAATATTTTATTTCTGAATTTCATTAAGATTTCACACATTGACTGATATGTTCTTTAAAAAACAGAGCCATATGCACTGGGATCCACATGTTTCAAGTTGGATTTCGACAATTTTAGAAGCAAGATCAAATGCTTTGAATAAACTAGTTTTTTTATTTGTACATTGTAAAATTAAAGAAGAAATTTAAAACTTGGTATTGTGGGAAGAAGACGCAGTTATCATCCGATTTCGCCCCTTCTCATGAGCGTATAATAGGTATGTTTGGGATAACCGCCCCACACCAAACATATTTGAATTGATCAAGCGGTCCTTGAGAAATAAGATTTCACTTAAAGGTGGGTGCCACTGTCCTGATCCTCAAAAGCCTTCTTGTTTGTGAAATTTAGTGATGCGCCATGACTGAGTAAATGCGCCTGTTTCTAACACGAACTTTATATGGAAAGTGGGTGTGATTCTTATACGATTTTACCCCCTTCCACAGTGTATAAAAAATCTAAAAGCACTTTTTTCAGCAATTTTTGGTGGATTTACTTTCAGCGACTTGGAATACAAGGTTGGTTCCAAAGTAAACCGGACTTTTTGAATCTAGCACCCCCTGGTGACGCCATATACATTACTTACATTTAAGAATTAAGGGCAAATATATAGTTCCAAGTGTCCCTAAAGACCTTCAAGTAAACAGGGACGAAATATGGTTCAACATTAGCCATTGTCTAGATAAAAGGCTTTTAAAATATTTCTTCAAAATTTTCATAAGCTTTGTCCATCAAATATTAACCAAATAAGCTTATGACAACTGCTTAGATTTAACAAAGTTTGGTTCAATAAAATTTTCTGCTTAATATCTGTAATATTCTCTATAAGGCCAGCAGTTCGCATGACAGTGACAAGGAGTCCTTGGGTAAAGTTTACACTAATACAGTTCAACAGTTGAAGATTGGTTCGAAGATAATAGAAAAACAATCACAAACAAGCTGCTGTGAGATCTTTGGAAGGCTTCTAATTTTAAGAGTACCACTTTTTCAAACAAATTGCCGTTATACGTTTTGAAGAAAGCCACTTCAAACCAACAACGATTTTATTATCATTATAACTCTACACTCTTCAATGTTGCTCATACATCCGTAATTTATCGACAGTGTTTAAGCCTTTTACTTAACAATAATCATTTATTAGCAGTTAAATTTTGAACAGAAACTCAAGACGATGACTATAGCCGCATGAATAGACCGAACGGAAGTGTAATTAGGCGACACCCACAAGCAAATGCATCCAATCCATCCAATCTTATGGTCTAACTCATCACTTAGTAAAATGCATTAGCGACATTTTTTGTGAGCAACAACAGCGCTGTCGGTCAATTGCCCAAATTGTGGCGCTTTTTGTGCGCTCATTGAGCCCATCCGCACTGGTCAACTGTTCGAGACCCGATCCCATTGTCAACATTTATAAATGTCAATTATTGTATTCATTGTGCCGTATCATCGGTCATGTTCATCGGCAGCAGCAGCAGCGTAGACAAACTGTTAGATGCGCTCACAAACCAAGCTCAGTGAAACGAAGAGAGGTGAAAAAGTAGCGAGGCAGTGTAATTCGCAAGACAAATGGCAGAGCAAGTCTACAATGTGGGTCAGGCATCATTTAAGGTACTCTCCAAGGCATTGTAGTTTTCACTAACTGTACATAAGTAAGCGGAATCAACAATTACTGCACTTGCATCAAATCAACCTTAAGTACTCAACGAAAAATTGTAAAAACTCGGAAGAAAATAAAAACTTTGAAGGCAAGAAAACGCTGCTGGAATTAATGTAAGGCTTGTTGACTTATACAACGAAACCAATTGGAAATTTCGCACTCATCTCAAGAAGTAATCATGCAATTTAATCAAAGCGCGATTGAAGCATTGTTCCTGTTTTGATGTTGCAAATCTGCCAAATTGTTTGAGAGTAATTTATTACTAAGATAGACTGCACGAAGCACTTGCGAAACGATACTGTAATGCCATACAGGACGAGTCCTATTCGGGAATATTGCTGAAATTTCTTCAAGTTCGAATTTCGATCCTTTTCTGTTATCAAGTTCTGTTAACAAGTTCTGTTATCAAGTTCTGTTAAAACTTTTTCCTTCAAACAATGTAGTAATGCGATATTTTTATCAAATTATTTCGATAGAACTAGAGCGATCGAACACCCTGTATATCCTATGTGCAACTTGATATTATGCACTCATGTAATTGAAGCTTAAGCACACAGTAGTTCGATGAAAACAATGTCACAAGGTCTAATAAACGAGTTGGTCAAAGTGATGCACAGGCAATCAGCTATCGATGGGCTTTCACTCCATTTCAGTATTAAACCTATTAGTTCACTCATTTTCAGGTTTGCCAAGATCGAATTAGAAACTTCATATTTTTGAAATTTTTAGCGAGTTTTAGGTTGTTAAAATAATATTATAAGCGTTGGGCTGAGTGCTTTATATGAGGCTTACAAATATCTAATAAATTTTTTATGAGCTGTGAAACACTGTATACCATATACATACATACATATAACACAAATCGCTGATGCAATGTGCTAGTCAATGTAATGAAATTATAGCGCGATCACTTAACCTCACGTTGCACGCGCGAACGTTTATGATCGAACGATTGTCTGCCACAGCTACTGTTGCAACTACCGTACGTACAAACACAGGCACCTTAGCGGCAACAAAACGGCACAAGTGAAAGAATAAAGGGAGACGAAGCAAACTTGACCAGCAAACGATTCTCGAAAATAAGAACTATCATCAGCGATAAGCAGCAACTATGTAGTGCTTACTAGTAGCAACAAACAACGTGGTGGCAACATCGATTCACCACCGATTGGGCATCTGAATCGACAACATCACCGCCATCCGCCTTGGCACGGATCGTTCACGTACGGGCATGTCCCAAAATAATTTTTATTGAATAATTTTTCATTATATCAAGAGCGGTAGCCCAACGCGGCCGACACGATGCGCTTTTGCATGCCACAAGGAGGAACAAAAATGAAAATGAAGAAAAAGTCGACAAAGTAAGCGAAAACCAATAAAACCAACCTCGGCCAATATAAATACATACGATATATAGTAAGTCATGATTTCGTTGTTGCGCCGTTAAAAAGAGGCGCGAAGTAAAGTCGAATAACTATCAGATTCTGCAGTGAGGATAGCACAGAGTAAAGTGGATATCAAAATATCGCCGATTTGCTTTTCGCTTTTTGTTATCAATGTTGCTTCAGTAGTTGTTGTTGTTATTATACATAGTAGCTACCTTGACAATGGCGGTACACAACACTACGCCGTTTGTATGTAAATCTACAGCGTTAACATTGCCTGCAGAAATATTACTACAACGGTTTATATGTGCTTCCCAGTCTGTATGTTTGTATGTTGCCGTTCCTTTTGGTGGCCCTGCGATTTTGTTTACCGATTTGCAGAGTGCAAAATCATCGCCAACAAAGCGGTCATTTGCCAGGTAGCCCAATAACCGAAGCATGATCCGCTGTCTACAACAACAATAAGAATATGTTTACAACAATATATGTAGAATATGATGTAACGCCAACAAAGCTTTTTAGTGATAACTAAAACAATGAAAAATAGCACCGAAAGTAAAAAAGATAACAAAGCATCGGTAGGTTAGTCTATTGGACCAGTCCTATAAGCAATCGAATTCTAAGGCACAAAAGTTTTGACATTCATGGTCAACACATTTTTAGGTGTACATTTTAGGTGTAGACGATTTCGTCTACTAAACAATTCTTCGTTCGAATAAATAGATTTCCGGAATATTGCTTCCAGTGTTTGAAAAGCTACGCTATTCCCGTAGCACTTCATTTTTACTTATAAATACTTTTAGATTGTTCTGCTAAGGCTCTGCTTGGCGCATTTTATGTCGAGATCTCAAATTGAAAGCATACAAAAAACAGCCTGTGCAAGAACTGAAGCCGTTCCACCCAAGCCACATCGATTCCATCTATGACCATTTGATTCCAAGAAGATCCGACGTTTTCAAGCTAAATTTTGTTCAGCGCTGAGGCCTATTTCTAGCTCAATGGATATAAGAGCAACCTGAAGAGATTCAAGAACAGTTATTTCATCTAGCAAAAGCAACGGTTTGATGTGGTTTGTGGGCCGGTGGAATCATCGGTCCATATTTCTCTATAAATGATGCCGGTGAGAACGTAACTATTTGATGCCTGAAATTGAAGTTCGTGATCTCGGTGACAATTGTTTTCAAAAAGCCGTCCCACACAACACGCCTATCAATGCATTTATTGAGAAAACACTTCGGTGAACAGATAATTTCACGTTTTGGGCCGATCAATTGGCCACCAAAATCGTGTCATATTACACTGTTAGACTTTTACCTGTGGGTATATGTAAAATCTAAAGTATATGCGGCAATCCTGCTTCAATTCCGGTCTTGGAGCTAAGCATCACGCGTGTCATTCGCCAGTTACCAGTCGAAATGCTCGAACGAGTGATCGAAAATTGAACTCAACGGATGGACCATCTGAGACGTAGCCGCGGCTAATAATTGAAACACATCATCTTCAAAAAATAAATGCCAAATACTGTTCTTTCGACTGATAATAAATATTCTCCACTAAATTTTTATTTTCTATGTCTTTTCTGTTAAAAAGTAGGGAACCTGTTTGACGCCAATTAGAGATTCCACGCGAAGCCAGGTCCTTCGAACGGAGTGGAGGTCTTCCTATTCCTTTGCTTCCCCCCGCGGATACAACTATTTTCAGAGTTGGAGTGTTTTCGTCCATTCGGACAACATAACATAGCCAGCATAGCCGCTGTCTTTTAATTCGCTGAACTATATCAATGTCGTATAAGTCATATAGCTCGGCGTTCTATCGACTTCGGTATTCGTCATTGCCAATGCACAAAGGACCATAAGTCTTCCGCAGAACCTTTCTCTCGAAGACTCGTAACGCCGACTCATCAGATGTTATCAACGTCCATGCCTCTGCACCATAAAGTAGGACGAGGATGATGAGTTACTTGTAGAGTGTGGTCTTTGTTCGTCGATAGAGGAATTAACTTCTCAGTTGCCTACTCAGTTCGAAGTAGCACCTCCTGGCAACAGTTATTCTGCGTTGGATTTCGATTCTGACATTGTTATTGCAAGGACGTGGGATCCATGTCGCGAATGTGACAACTGTTTGTTTGATGACAGGAGATATTTCGTCTTGCTTTCATTCAAGGTATGGTAACCTTATTCACTATGAGTATTATATGCGATGCTGACGAGGCTTATCCCACGGTAGTTGGCGCAGAATGTGGGGTCTCCCTTTTTTTGGAATGGGCAGAACACAATTAAATTCCAATCATCAGGCATGCTTTTGTCCCACCGTATTCTACAAAGAAGCTGATGCATACTCCTTAGCAGTTCTTTCGCCGTATTTGAATAGTTCGACCGGCAATCCATCATTCCATCCGCTTTGTTGTCCTTCAGACGAATAATTGCTTTTCGATTTTCTTCATGGTTGGCCAATGGAACGTTTCCTCCATCATCATCGATTCGAGAATCTGGTTCACCTTTTCCTGGCGTTATACTTTCACTGCCATTCATCAGGCTGGAGAAGTGTTCCCTCCATAATCTTAGAATGCCCTGGGGGTCATACAAATGTATGCTCCTATCTTGAAACATTTTATTAGTCACCGCATCTTTTCGTAAAATTTCCGAGCATTACCCTGTCGGTCAGCTTGTAAAGCACTTCATACTCACGCATTTCGACCTCTCTTCTCTTGTCTACAAATACGTCTCGCTTCCCTCTTCAACTCTCTTATGCTATAATCTAATACAAGAGATAACCATATTTCGGGCTACGGTGAAATCGATCAGCCTCAATCCATTTGGAGATGTTTCATCGTGGTGGCTGAATTTTTTGATCGTTGTGCCAAAAAAAAAAACTGGTGGACTAACCACCTACCTAGCGTTAAAGCCACCAAGCACGATTTTGATATCGTGGTGGGCCCAGCTCTTCTAGGTGCTCTCCAAGCGCTCATAGAAGGCATCCTTGATCACATCGTTATTCTCTTCCATCGGGTCGTAGGCGCAAATCTATTTAATATATTGAAGAACTTCGCTTTGATGCGGATGGTGGCTAGACGTTTATCCATCGGGGTGAATGCGAATACTCGGCGACCGAGTCTCTCTCCCACCATGAATCCCACACTGAATTTGCGCTCCTTTATATGGCCACTGTGGTAAATGCAACAAGGACCTACTCGCTTAGTCTTCGTCCCGTCCAACGAATTTCTTGGACGGCGTTGATGTCAGCCTTCACTCTAACGAGGACATCAACCAGCTGGGTAGCGGCACCTTCCCAATTAAGACACTTATAACCAAAAATTGTCCAAATCCAACCAAGACCCTAGGTACCGAATATTTGGACACAGTACCTATACTTGACTTTTTATATCAAAGATCGGTCAAGGTGATATGTAATTGAAATTCAGAAATAAACCTTTCCTGAGAACACTATGTCTGTATATCAAAAATGGATTGAATCAGAAAAAGACTTTCCATAGTATATATTTATAAAATTTCTTAAAAATAAGTTCTCCTATATATCTAAGCAATTTTAAAAATTGAATGTATTAATCTCTCTTCCAGTGTTCTATCCCAAATGATTTTATTATAATTTTCGCTGACGTTAACCAAGGCAGTCTATGACTATGATAATATTCAACAATGAACGGTTGAACTCTTTGGCTACATTTTGTATATTGAACTGCAGCCAGTTTCCACTAAACTTTGCCAAGTGAGTATGTTCTACATACGTACATAATTATGTACATTCTATATCACGAGTGTAACTTGGGCTTTGTCTTTTAAATGTGACCGCATAAAACCACCAACTAAATAAACACTTCATTAGCACACATTTGTTAACTTTCCACCCGCTCACACACATCCTTTTGAGGCTGCTTTGTTTTGGAAAGCACGAAAAACTAGATACTTGAGGTCGTGCATGTGATTCCAGTAGCTCAGATCGCCACAAGTTAATCACGTTTCGAAATTATGCCGACAATACGATAACTTCGGGCAAGCAACAGCGGTCTTTGTAGTATCACAAACAGCGTAAATCGCTTAGCAAATGCATGACACGATGCGAAATAAAAAAATACACGAAACCATTGGCAAAATAAAATACGAAATGTACCTTTGAAGACCAGAAGTGTAGGAGTATGTATAGTATATGTGAATGCATTCGGCCCACATGTGCCGAAGAATTACAGTAAAAGAAAAGGAAGATCTCTTGACCTTGGCATTTGAATGCAATTCATTGCGAAGCGAAAAAAGCACACAGATTCCACACTGGATGGCAAGCAAACAAACGAGGGTTCACAAAAAATGCGTGCAACCGATTTTTAGGCGATTTGCCGTCAGCGGTACCGTTTTGTGCGAATGCGTTGCGAATGAAATGCGCGACACAAAGGCGTGCCGCCACCAACGCAATCGCCAACATATCGCCGCAACAGCGCCGTTGGTGATCAAAAAGCTTCAGATTCCACTTTTACTTTGACTTTCAGCTGAATTGCAGTTAACCGTGTGCCGGGAGTATGTGGACTATACGGAGGCTCGCCAGCTTATAGGCACGAAACAATAAAACATTGCAACTACAAAGAATGGAAAGCTGGCTGAATGAAATGGGCAGAAAATTTACGCGCGTGTGCTAAACACGAGACTTCCACGAACCACACACAAACGTTAAACGTTTAACTCTGCTTCACAAATGTTTCGAGGAGATATCGCACGCGTTTGCCTTAATGCCATCGCGCATCATCTCGGGTTGTGATGTGGCATGGCAAATGCTTTATGGTCGCGCAGTAATACGCGACAAATGTGACAAGGCACACAAAAAAGCGCGGCTGCTTCCTTTGCCAACTTTGCCAACTTTCTGTGGAATAGCGCTGACGTGGCCGTTACTTGAATTATTGTTATTGTTGCTTCTGTTACCGCCAAAGCTAAAACAAAGCCTAAACACTAGCCATTGTTGTCTCCACCTTAAACGCGGCAACTTTGACTGACAGTGTATGGAAGCGAGCAAAAATACCAGCATCCTTAGACCTCAATCATCTGAAGATGCTTCCAGTCTTATGCCAACTTATTTATATATATTATATATAGTAATACTTCACCGTTGGTTACATAGAAGAGTCTTGAGTCCCACGAAGTAATACTTAACCAGTGGTTCAGTGGAAGAGTCTTGAGTTTGGAGTGCGATAGGTTTAGCGGATTAAAGTCTGCACACCGGCTTTCCGTGCTTCCCCCTACTAAAAAAAAATAGTAGGGCTTTAAATTTTTCTGTGTCGTTCAAGCTTCGTGCTGTTAATATTATAAAAAAAGGCTTCTTCAATACCGAACAGAATAGACCACAGGTCACAGTGCGTTCCTCGAATTAAAATCTATTTACTGAGTATACTAATAATCATAACCAACATATGCCATTGGATTACCTTCGCTCAGTATCAGAATGATAATCATAGATCATATGTGGATAAAACTCCAGCTGAATATGAATCCTGATTTTTCATATCGTGATGTGCTTCTTCTTAAAAGTTCTCCCGAAGCCATAATAAAAAAGTTTCGATACATTAACTTGATTTTAATCGGTCACTTTATATGGCAGCTACTTATATGCTACTCTTGTCCGATCTGAGTAATTTCTTCGGAAATTGTACCGTTTCCTTGGACAATAGTCCATGCCAAATTTCGTAAAAACATCTCGTTAAAGGAAAAAGTTTTCTATACAAGCAATTGATTCCGATTGTTAAGTTTGTATTAAACTATATACTATAGTGAGCCGATAACGGCGGTTCCGACAAATGAGCAGCTTCTTTGTGTAATACTTTGAATGTGTGTAATATTTCAGATCGACATTTTGAAAAATGTGACATTATAGGTCGCCGACGTTTCCTTCGGAATATTACAAACTTCGTGGCAAACGAAGTATACCTGTTCAAGGGGAAAATAATTACTTCCGACTGATTTAAAACTTATGGATATAGACAAATATTATTTTCAACAGCAAATTGTGCGGTGCGGTTATACCGTATTTTGAATGATCACAACGACCGAGCCCGTCGCAGCAAAATAAAACAAAAAACCTATCCGTCAAAGTTTTAGTAGAATTTTTTAAACGCGTGCGTGCCTAAAACCCAGTTGCCGCGAACGGTATTTTGGTTTTGATGTTTTTTCGTTAGTTGACGGCGATAAACATGTATCTCTGCCAAAGAACGCTGTGGTCCTTTCCTTAGTTGACAGGAAGTTTCATAAACCGCAGTAATTTCTAAGGGTTATGTGATTGCGTCGCCGATATCTAACGATCACAAGCAATGCGCAGGCACCAAAAATGTATGAGTATCAGTTAGCTTGACAGTATATTCGACATCGATCAGGAATATCGAACACTAAAACATAAAAATATAAAATCATTATGGAAGTTATATACTTACGTATGTTTGATATACTAATCCACATGCATTCGTAAAAATATATTTTCATATAAAAATACGTTGTCGAATTTACACTGGCCGAAGCCGACGATTCGCGCGCTTAATTAAGCAATAACAGCGCCATAACTCAGCGGCGACCTTGTCTAATTTGTGGTACAATAAAACGAAATAACAACAATGCACGCAGCCACGGAAACGCAAAAACCCCAACGCGATCGTTCGTCGTGCGGCAAATTTGCCTATAAATACTTAATGTATGTACACTCGTGCGCACATGACCATATATGTATTTACCATACACACATGTATAGAAATATATTAGGCATCGCAATCAATGCAAATAATAATATAGACCAGCGCCGCGCTCAAATGCGCCTCTATTTTTGACTCAATCGAAGTTTAATTGAATTAATTCCGCATTAGATTTTCGAAACTTTGGCTCCAATATGGCTGCTATGTTCAGCTTTGGATATATTATACATACATTTTATTTACTTATAATTATAAACTAGTTAGTTTGTGTCGTAAACCTATTACTAATGAATTTAAGTTTATATTTATTCATAAAAATACTTTTATGAATAACCAATAGATCTGAAAAGAAATATTTCAATAGTTTTTTGTACTCTTCTTCTTCAATGGCGTAGGCACCGTATACGCGGTTATAGCCGAGTTTACAATACGAGTAGTGCGTCAGCCGTTCTTCCTTTTCGCTGTTTGTCGCCAATTGGAAATTCCAAGTGTACCCAGGTTCTTCCCAATGCCACTCATCTAACGAAAAGCATTATAAATAGTATATGGGAGCAGGAGTAATACTTTAACCAATTTTACTCATTTTCTTCCTTAACTATAATATATTCAATATTAGCTAATTTTTGCTATCTTATTTTACATATTGACCGATACTTACGTTTTTAAGGCAATCAGAAGTTTAAATCTTTATATTAGGTACAGGAGGGATAGTATTGAAACGATTTAATCCATTTTTGAGGTTACGACATAATATTTTCAAAAAAGATGTAGTATTATTAAACTCCTCGGCTCCTTTCGGCTAGAGAATGATTTGACCTAATTTTATGAGTGACCAGATTATATCTATCGTTGGCATTAATATCACTGAGAAACCTTGTAGATTAAGCGATATTCGGTATAAAGTGAACCGGAAGTTTGAGTTGCATAGATACAATCGGTACAATACTTTCACTAGACCAAATATACCCAATAGAAAGATTTGCGAACTTCTGGTTGAGTTTATGTCATTGATGAAATATTTGAATGGAATTAAGGAAAAAAAATTAAATGGACAAAATTTGTTCAATAATACCCCTGGTTCTATAGGGATGTAAGGCAGGTCGCCTCCAAGCTGGTGCATCCTGGGTAACGCTAAATGATCTGCGGCCTTCACGGCCTAACAACGCTCTAGACGACTTTGGCTTTGGACTGGTTTTTTGAGAAACTTTTTATTGGATTTGGCACAACCCTGGGCTGTTGGTGCCGGCATTCTGACACCTGAGTACGATGAGGTGACACTCATCAGAAATGGCTGACAGACTAATGTCGCAACTGCCCCCATCCCGTTAAAACCCTGGCAGCCTCAGAATACGTTCCCTCCCCGTCGTCGTTAAGTTGGCGTGGTAGGTGTATGTTGAGATGACTCCTTCTTTGCGCTGGTCGGCTCTGAACGTATTGCCTCATAAGGGCGTACGTCAACCCACGCTTTGGCCTCGTCATTGAGATAACCTTGGGACCATAAAAGGCGACTACCTTTCCGGGGGACGGATATCGGCTCTGAGTGGGGACCCTTTTTGCATGGACAATTTGATTAACAACAAAAATGACGGAAGAACGACAAAGGGAGGTGAAGGGTTGTCGAAATCGGCACCTAGCTCCAACCCAGGCGGGGATGCTGCTCCTATGGCGACGAAACCGTCGCCGAGAAATGGCAGCAATACGACAAAGACTCCAGTAGGTGTCTCCTCACGTAGCTGACTGGGGGTAACCGGCGCTAACCCGCCGGCAAAAGAAGTAGCGAAGGGTGGATCCTTCATACGCGGCGGAATCGCCAGCACTAGCAGGGGAACCTCAGCTAGAGTTATGAAGGGATCCACAGGGGGTAAAAGCAAAACAGCTTTAGCTAGAAAGCTAAAGTCAGACCGTCGATTGGCGGCCAAAATCGTGGAACGCTACGGTGACTAGCATGTTGGTCACGTTTCTGAGCAACACGCTAGAACACTTGAGTGGGCCAAGAAAGTGCTGAGCGAGGACGATAGGGTAGGACCGGAAACCAGCAGGACAGAACCGGCGGTCAAGCGGCAGAGGTCGCACGAGGGAGAAACCTCCCTTGTTAAGAAACCGCGAACGGGAAAGGCGCCAACCTTTACCGAAATCTCTAAAGGCGCTGGGGCCATAGTTCTGGGGGTGCTCGACCGTAGTAGGGAGGACGGTGCCATCTCCCATGATGAATGGAAGAGGGTAGCGGCGGCTATCTCGTCGGTCCTCCTGAGGGTGGTCAAGGAAAACCCGGGGTCACCCCCGAAATGTGTGAGTGCCGGTTAGCACCAGGGGCTGCACAAGCTGACAAGTTGTGCTGACGAGAGATCGGCCATCTTATACAAGAAGGCAGGCATATTAAACTGAAGAATGAATATATTTCTAGCAAAATTTTGTTTTGTTAACTGAAAGAACTACCAGTGTGCGGATGATATGATGTCGCACTACAGAGTCTACTTGATATTAATATCATAACATATTCACCGATTTATACGGTATAAAGTCCATAGCAAGTAGGAAAATTAGTTTATTAAATAAAGGGTGATTTTTAAGAGCTTGATAACTTTTTAAAAAAAAAAAAACGCATAAAATTTGCAAAATCTCATCGGTTCTTTATTTGAAACGTTAGATTGGTTCATGACTTTTACTTTTTGAAGATAATTTTCATTTAAATGTTGACCGGCTGCGTCTTGAGTGGTCCATTCGGAAAGTCCAATTTTGGGCAACTTTTTCGAGCATTTCGGCCGGAATAGCCCGAATTTCTTCGGAAATGTTGTCTTCCAAAGCTGGAATAGTTGCTGGCTTATTTCTGTAGACTTTAGACTTGACGTAGCCCCACAAAAAATAGTCTAAAGGCGTTAAATCGCATGATCTTGGTGGCCAACTTACGGGTCCATTTCTTGAGATGAATTGTTGTCCGAAGTTTTCCCTCAAAATGGCCATAGAATCGCGAGCTGTGTGGCATGTATGGCGATGGCGATCTTGTTGAAACCACATGTCAACCAAGTTCAGTTCTTCCATTTTTGGCAACAAAAAGTTTGTTAGCATCGAACGATAGCGATCGCCATTCACCGTAACGTTGCGTCCAACAGCAATCTTTGAAAAAATACGGTCCAATGATTCCACCAGCGTACAAACCACACCAAACAGTGCATTTTTCGGGATGCATGGGCAGTTCTTGAACGGCTTCTGGTTGCTCTTCACCCCAAATGCGGCAATTTTGCTTATTTACGTAGCCATTCAACCAGAAATGAGCCTCATCGCTGAACAAAATTTGTCGATAAAAACGAAACGAAACACATTTCGAACCGAACACTGATTTTGGGTAATAAAATTCAATGATTTTGCAAGCGTTCCTCGTTAGTAAGTCTATTCATGATGAAATGTCAAAGCATACTGAGCATCTTTCTCTTTGACACCATGTCTGAAATCCCACGTGATCTGTCAAATACTAATGCATGAAAATCCTAACCTCAAAAAAATCACCCGTTATATGAGTTCTAACGGATGTACTAAACCATTTTTTTTTTCATTTTTAATGCCAGACCTCGGTATATGGCAACAGGTTTCATTAAAATGTCTTAGTTTAACAACAAACGGATTGTCAGTTGAACAGACAAGAAATCATTTCACTCAGTATCTACATCGATTAGTTTTAGGTGTTACAAAAAACCGTTTCCTATCTCTATTTCCCTTTGCGATCAACTACAGAATATTTAAACTGAACGATCGGAAAGTTCTTGTATGGAAAACTTTCACATTTGATAATGTATATTCACCAAACAGGTTCACAGGTTATTTTCTAAGATAATAATATGATATCCGAAAAAATTGTCCAGATCGGCTCACTATATGATATAGCTTCCATACAAAGTGAACACATAGTTACTAAAAGATGTGCACCTGTGAAGGGTTTATTAGCTTCGGTGCAGCCGAAGTTAACGTTTTTTCTTGTTTTCCGTATTATCAAGCAAAAAAATGCATATCTTTTAAATATTGTAATGCAAATAATTTATATTTTTCATGTAAAAGTTGGTTAAAATATACCTTTACTAATATCATGTTTAGTTTTATAAATATAGAGCGGCACACACAATTTAAATGAGTAATTATTATCGATTAGTGTGTTACTGTAGTTTCCCTGGCATTATAGGTAATTAAAAAAGCCAATGTCTATATTTACACTCACTTCAAAAAATTAGCAAGCATTCATCAATTAACCCATAAACTGTCGTAAACTATGATAAACTTTTTGGGATCACCATCTGAGCATATTGCTATATCTTGCTTACTTACAGCATCTTCTTTGGTATTGCACTGTAATGTTAATTTAATTCAATTATATTGAAGCAATTGAAGGAACGAAAACAATGCTACAAACATGTATTTATCATCGTAAATTAAGGATTTTTAACATTATAGAATTGTTCGGTGGTAATTGCTATATCGCTCTTATGATTTTCGTGTGTCAACCTGTCTTAATTATTTATCGAAATTCAAAAACCCATACAACACAATACAATTTGGAGAAAAAACATGTACGTATGTATGTATGTACTTATGTATATAAAGTAGTTTTTAGACATGTGGTTTTCAAGAAGAATTAATACGCATGTAATTAATTGCATGACCAAGAGTTTAGTATTATTATAAAGATAAGGACATTATGTTTTAAAAATAATTTCGGGCAAGTGACCGCCGCAGCTGGCTGAAATAAATTCTAACTAAGAGGCCCAAGTTTCGAACACTTTTTACAGCAATATTCTGCCACCAAAGAAAGGTTTAGCGTTGTTATTTCACGCGATCTTCAAAGCCACGACACAGGCCCACGGCGCGAGATAATGAGCTCACCAAAAGTTTCCTTCAATAAAAAAATTGTTTTGTTCTTTATTTTGCATATAATAGCATCTTTTTCAAACAAAGGTTGTCGCGAAAAAGTAATTAATCCGACTTCATTTTGGAAGAAATATGAACAAATGATTTCCACTGCCTACAGAGCACATCAAGCAGTGATTTTTGAGAAGCGCGACTCAACAATTGTTTGTGAGTTATCATCTAACCAAATGCGACACTTTTTTTTTTATAAACGAACGCATTCAACTGAAATTCAGGTTGATCGTTGAAAACACATTTATTGTGAAAATCCAGATCGGTGGCCAACTCGTTTTGAGCCCATTCACCGACATGCTAGCGTTTGATGCTCCTTCGGCTTAAATTTTTCCTCGAGCTGAATTTTGTAAGCCCCCCAAACCAAAATCTTTTTGCAACATTGGTCAATAGCAGCGATAGTGTCTTCGGTGCGCACTATACGACGTCTCTGAGGATGAGCATTGTCCACAAGGATAAATGTGACGCGAAACCGATGCATGGTTGCTCGAACTACCGACTCTGATGGGCTATTAAGTCGACCGAAATTGTAGGCGTCTCCAAAAACGAACTCAATAAAAAAAACATCCGTTACATACATACGTATTCAATATATAATGATGTAGCATTATTATGAGAAAGGGGTAAATTAGTTTAGGTTCAAAACTTTAGAAAGAAGAAACAATGTTTTAGAGATTTTGGTACTTATGTTCGTGCATCTACAAAAGTGTTTTAAAATCAAAAACATATAAATGCTAGATATTTTTATTAAATTATTTTTAGCTTAAAAAGCTAAATACAAACTAGTGGCCGTACCATTGGCTCTTTTGCACCTAATCATCGGCATAGCTGAAATAAGAATTCCTTTGATCAGCATTCCTACCGCTTTGAAGATCGAATGCAGCTTATAACCATCATACATATTATACATATATATTTAGTGCACATCTGCGTTCGGTTGAGCAGTTACAGCTGCATTTGTGCTTTATATACACGAAACAAGTAACAACGTAAACGCACTTAACAACCGGCGTTCACAGTGGCATTTAATCAATTAATGCAGTAATAACGAAATAGCGATTGTCATTCGGTGCATCGTTTTGTAGGTCAGCGGCTTTGTCGGTGTTGTGACATTCTGGCACAGCCACTCAATTTAGTGTCAGCGCCACTGGATTATTCCGCACGTAAATTGTAAGCACGTGCACACGAATTCCTATAATCGCTGCTCACAGATTCGACCTCTTTTCGAAGCCGCTCCGAACATCGCGTTCTCATGCATAAATGTTGCAATTTTCATTTTAAATTTCACACTTTTTAAATTTTAACTGCTCCAAGTTCATGAATGACAACGATCGCATTGGTTTGTCTGTCGTCAATGTCAATGGTCCTCAGTCCTAGTCTCTAATCTGTTCCTTCAAACATTTAAAATTTAATTCAAAATATCGATACTCGATAGTTTTGCAATTGAGACCCGATGACTTCATATGTAATATATACTCGTAATGCAATTACTACTATTACAGCGTCATGTTCTTTCGATTCAATTTCACCGATCAAACATTTTTCCAATGCAGCTTTCATATAAGTTTCATTCTTTCGCTGTTCACTTTCCATTAACCTAGTTTTGCGTCTGGGTATGTACGACAATTTTGCATCTCTCAATTGGGCAAGTTCAACGCGAGTTGCCCTTTAGAACTCAAGATTACTATCCGCCACGGCAACTGCCGTTGAATACGCCAGATCGCGCTTGGCAGCTGAAATTAAATTTACCCATTATGTGCAACTTATACTCACACCCGTAATGGTGGCGAATGCCGGAGATGTCATATGCCAGCCAAGCCAGTTAAATCGGGTACACTGAACGTCTGGCATGCTTGTAAATTGCAAGTAGCGACATTAAGTTGCAACATCAAAGCATACAAATCGTGCAAGTCTTCTATTAAAAAAGCTTCTGAGGTTTCGAATAAAAAAGTATGCAAGTTTTGAAAGTGAGATCACTTAGAAAGTCAAGCGAGTTCTGTTTAGATTATTTCAGCGGTATTTAAGCCTTGGAAAATAGGTCTTTTGTCAACAAATACTACTACCATATTTGCTGGGCTCTATGGTTCATATTTCTTCAAAAAATGAAGAACAGTGGTTGTAACAGCCAACAAAGCATCCGAAGTCATGTCGTGGACATGTGAACTATTTTTTGTGGAGTTGTGAAGTATCTTGTCCATGCGCGAGCCGATTGACGCCTTCGAAGCGAATAATATATTAGACCCCTCAGTGCTGACACATGGCCCCAATTGCTGCAAAAATTGGACCTCTCAGCATGAATTTATTATAGTTGGGATAGATATTGAGCTGGATATACTATATGAATGATCAGGATGACCAGACGAGTTCGACGTTCTTTTGTTTTTTCCAAAAACCAATGGTTTCGTTTGCAGGTCGTTTTCGGTTGCTTGTGTTGGAGCTTGAAATGCCATCTCACATTTCCCTTATATCGAGTTGCTGATGCTTTCAGAGAGCAAGAGTTCAAGTTGAGCACAAAATCATTCGGATGTCTGTTGTCATTGCAGCTTCTCGACGTCGAACCTTACTTGTATTTGTTGACCTGCGTTTTTTGCTGCACAGAGGCGGGTGCCTATCTTCGCTGTAACAATATAGTGGTTCGAGTCAGTGTTAAGATCTCGGAGCGAACACTCGTCTAAAACATTGGAGACGTGTTTTCTGTCTATCACAACTTGCTCAATCTGGTTGATAGCTTTTCCATCCGGAGACAGCTACCATATTTCGGGCCCCATATTTCAGGCCCCGGCGAAGTCGATCAGCCTCAATACTTTAGAAGTCATTTTTGGTAACATCGACCTTCTTTTCCGTAGTGACGGGAGCGCAAATCAGCAATTTATTGGAGAACTTCACTTTGACGCGGATTGTGGTTATACATTCATCCACAGGGTTGAATGTCAGGACTCGGAGTCTGTCTCACACCGAATTTGCGCTCTTATATATGGCCACTGTAGTAAATGTCATCGTAAATGTCCCGTCCATCGCACTTCTTGGACGCCGGTGATGTCACCTTTTATTTTTACGAGAACATCAACAAGTTGGGCAGCGGCCGGGACCGGACATTCCAGGTGTATGTCCTTAGATCGTAATCCTTAATTCGCTTGCATTGGTCGTCATCAAAAAGGTCCCCCATCCGAGGCTATTGTGTCCTGTTCGTTTTTTACGTGGCGGATTCCAAACCTAGCTCACAACCATAGGGAGGATTCGCTTTCTCACTTTAGTTCGCCGTCAAGCGAGTGTTCTTTGACTACCAGAGAATACTTGGTATAAGACCGAAAGTCGTGAGCTGCTTTAACCATATGTAAAAGAATAATTTCTAGCCACTCCCAAGTGAATGGCGCTCAGAGAACTTTCCTCATTTGCGTGAACTTCTACACAAGTAATATATCGTAAGTCATTAAGGCTATATTCAACAAACTTGGTGAGGATGAACTTGGCTGATTTCAACCAAATTTGGTCCATTACAGTGTCTTGTGTATATGGTATACGTACATATATTCTCTGCGATCAGAATTATTCCAATATATTTGAATACCATGTAGAAAAATCAAAATTGGCGTATACATATATATAAAAAATGAGTTCGTTAATGAGCGATGCCTTGCGAGTTAAAATGGTTTTCTTTAGGCAAAATGAAAAATGCATCAAGCAACTTGAATAGAAGCAACCTGCAAGAGCAGCCAGCTTAATCATATTTATCACGTGTATATAAGAAGTTCCGCTAAGTGAGCGGCCAAGCATGCTTTTTTAAAAGCACACAAAACTTTTGTTAGAAAGTTTAGAAGATCCGTAACCCCATTCGCAAAATGCACTCCGCACACCCAGATCCCATAAATTGTGGTGGCAGGTGGGGTGAGGGCGAACTAAGCATTGAATTTTTGCAGACAGATTAACCTTGACTTTCACTTTCACAGCCAACCGGCGCAAAGTCGGCGACGTCAGGATATGACGTCGCAACGGGTGCGCCTGCTGATGCCGCGGACGCAACAAACAACTATCATTTGATGTTATAGCTGTGGCGGGGCTATTGTTGTTGTTCAGATGGCGTCGTCACTGCATTCGTTGTTGCCATATCAAAGGATAACACTGCTGCTGCTGCCGAAACATACTTATTGTACATTATGTTATTTAGTATGTAGGCGCGTACGCTCCCAAGACAGACATTCATATATTTGCAACATGCTTGTGTGGGTGTGTGAGTGTATTAGAATTGGCATCAACGCACGGATAGCAACAACACCGGTGTTGTTTTAAGCGGGGACGAGCCATTTGCCAGCTAACTTTGCTGCGCTAACTTTTTGATATGCCACACGTTGCTCGTCCTTGACGTACAACAGCCGGTGATCCGACTGTTCGTGTTATTCTTGTTGTTGTTGGTGCACTGCAGCTGCCACCTTGGGGGGTGGCTGGAAAATTTTTGAATAATTCATAACAGCGAGCAGGACATTCAAAACACGCGATGTAACCTGAATGCCAAATAAGCTAAAGGAGGTGTGTACTTGCGCACATATGTATGCACACAAATATTGAAACACATACTAACGCACACATATGTATGTACATATATGTATACGTATACAATATGTACAAGTGGAGTGATAACACACATTAACTGTGCAGAGCTGTGATGCTATGCAAAATACAGAGAACATGTGTATATAGTGTATCATATATATATATATTGACATTTTTACATACCTTACATACATATACATCACGTAACATAAATATATATACATATAGTGTATGACATTTATAGAACTATATATATTCGAAGTTCGCATCGGAATCACAATCAGAAGTTATGTATCACCGACCTAAGGTTTTATAATTTTAGAAAATGGGCTCTAATTCAACAAACCCAAAATTTGTCTGCAAGAAAACATACATATAAGTTCAATGTACATATGCATGTACATAGACGATTCACCGTAAACACACACTTCACATATTTCAACATACATAAGTATTCATGTCATTTTGTCTATTTATTCGCATAACTGTATATTTGAGTGCATTCGCATGCCCCAACCTTGCCACCCCAAGCTGAGCTTTCCAAGACAAATTGTTGGATATTATAAGACGTTACACTTTTAGCCTAATCTAAAGTAAAACCTAAGGTTGCTGTGACGTAGAATAAAAAACCTGAAGCTTCTTCTAGATCAGATCAGTAAATTAAAAAAAACAAAACATTTTCCAGACATACGCTCGTCAAATAGAAAAGTCTTCCATGGAAGTATCTGATTTTGATTGTTCAGTTTGGATGGCAGCTATATGCTATAGTAAGCCGATCAAGGAACTTCTTTTTTTGATACTACAACTTTGCCTTGGACAATAATTCTCGCTGAATGTCGTGAAGATATCTCGCCAAATAAAAAAGTTTTACTTACAAGAACTTGAACACGATCGTTCAGTTTATATGGCAGCTATATGCTATGGTGATTCAATATTGACAGTTTCGACAAATAAGCAGCTTGTTGGGAAGAAAAGCACGTTTGTGAGATATCGGAGTGATATCTGAAAAACTGAGGTACTAATTCGACATGAACAATGGTAATATCTCTGGTTTAGCTTTTCTATTTTTTCGGATTATTGAAAGAATATGTACATCAAGCATAAGAATATGTAATTTAATTGCATTAAGCTTTCTATATAGTGTTCAAAATACAATATTTATGTACATTATTTCGAAATCTTCGATCTGGCATCACTCGCTTTCTGCAAGTACTTACATACAATATGACCGCATGCGCAGTGGAGGTTGACTTTCATTTCAGTTTTCCCTAAAAGAAACAAACTTTTATTCACACAGACATCCGCACTCACATTTTAGAGAAGCAACAGTCGGTAGTAGCTAACTGGAATTCGAACTCGCAGTGCCTGCTCTCGCTTGAAAAGAGGTCGTGTTTTGTATGCGCGTGACGTTTCATAACGCATCTGCCGGCCATACATCAAGTTGATCTGATGTCGTACGTTGTGCAGATTGAAACCATTTCAGATTGGCGCTAGTTCTTTCCATTCTTAGTACTAATGTACGACATATTGCTAAAAATATTAAAACCCAAATATATTTTGGACGGATTCAGAAAACTATAATAGATATATGTATTGAAATTAATTTTTAATAAAATATTTTAAAAAAATGGTACCTAAAATTACTTTGGTGTCTTTCTTAATTTTACACCAATAAATTTAGTTTTATTTGCCTAACAGTTTGTTAAAACTAATCCAGAACGATATACTTACAGTGTTATATGTATGTGTAAATAACAGGATATCGGACGGGATGAATTCTGTGACTGTCTGTTAATCAGAACGTCCTTGCAAGCGGTAACTTGAGTGAAAATTAAGATATATTAATGAAATTTGGTATATAGTACATGTTTCTTGACATTTTAAAATAGATGGGTGTATTTGCGCAGCTGCCACACCGAAATAAGTTAACCAAAGACTTAGAACATCATTACTAAGCCCAATATAATGATTTAAAACCATTGTTTACGGCTAATAAGTTTCATATACACAAACCACAAAAGCTATGTTAACCAAATTCATTGAGGGCAATTATGCATGGTACCTTCTCCCACACTATGAAAATGACGTAAAATCGGGTCATAGCCACGCTCACTCCTATATAATGGTTATATTGAAAATTGCGAGAAGTGTGATAGCTCACTAAATAAAAACGGGAGAAGACATAAATTTCATGCCATGTTTATACGAAAGGGCTCCAAAATTAGACACCATCTACCTTCGGTTGAAATTTTACAGCTCAGGAACTACTGAGCGAATTTTAACCAAATTATTTAATATTATTTGGACATACTTACCTATTATATGATGAGTGAAAATGAGTGAAATGAATATATCTGGCGGTTCTGAGGTATCCTGTTGAAATTCGGATAGAGCATTTTTCTAATATTAATTAAACCCCATATATCTAATACCTCGGTAAAGATATATCGTAATGCCCAAAATAAATTAAATCGGCTAAATACTACCTCTAGCCCCCATATTCCCAAAACAGGGATACCAAAGTTCCTGTTGCTTTTATTCCTTATATTGTATATCAGCCAATATGTAAGACATCAGACTTAAGCGAATGTATAATATTCTTCTTGTATGTATAATATTGGATATACATATATGTATGTGCAGTCTTAACAGAAAATAATCAAGTTGGTAAACGAATTACCCATATACCGCTTACACATTGCATTGGTTATTTTAACAGACATTATGCCGCATAATAAGTGCCGCGGAATAAGTGAATATCTTCATAAAATTGCGAGGAATCTTGTTCCCGAATACACTTGAGTAATGTCCCAAGTTAACATAATCAGTCCAAAGCTGCTTCTATACCAAACATATCTTAGACCATAATGATACCCGACTTTCTAGATGACTTTAAGGCATTTATTTATTCAATATACATATGTAATAATGCGGCTTAGAGCTGATTATGAACAGAATCAATATACTATAGACTGTGATCTACGCTCCTTATCTGTACTAATAATATAAAGATTTGTTAAGGAGTATGTGGATACAAACCATTGCAACCAACTCGATACATATAGACAAATGGATGTCTCACTTGATGCTGAATACGGTTAAAGTCAATCGAAGGAAAGGTCAAAACATACTTACCCGATATTAAGAAATATTAATTAGACTGCAGAGGCAGGTTGTTAATTATTCAGAATATGTCACTCTCCTAAATATTTATGATTTCCGTTTTCTATTGTGTTCAAACTTAGTGCTCTTTAGTTGACTTATGTAGTGTATGTGAATATCCATTATTTCCTATATTATAACAATATATCTACATATTTAGTAATTATATTCACTTATAAGTACATATGTGTGTATAGACCAGATATTTATGTACAAGTATGTATGAAAATGCTTGATATATGTATGTGTATGAAACTCACGATACAGTTTTGCACCTTAAACGAGGTGAATGACACTAAACGGTATTATTGAGCAGCTCTCAAGTGTTGTTGCAGCCGACTGCATCAGGACACTGGGCTGCACAAACAGCAACAATACTTTTTGTACATTATAAGAAACTGGGAGAGCAGCGCCGACAGGAGCAGCTCCATACTTACAGATAAGATGTGTAAGTGTATGTGTGTGTACGCCATGAAGCCCTTTCAGACATGCGTGTTTGATGGCATCGCAAAATAATGCATACGTACTTACATATCTCCCCTTTGTACTTTTCTCGTAAGAAACTGATTTTTGAGAGCGTCATTCATGACGATCCCTGCGTCACTTGACACTTCATTCTGCGTTGATACACTCTTTATATGTATGTTTACAACAGGTACATATATTTACAAATGCATAGCTGTGCATATGGATATAAGCAGGCAATGCACCTAACTGGAAATATATAGTATACTAGGATAATGGCATTGTGTATGACTGCAGGCGTTTCAAAGGATTGCTTCTTACTACATTGCTGAGATATCTTTGTACGCAGATTTTATTATTGTGTTATGCGCGTTTATTAGTGAAAGAAATATTATAACTGCAATTGACAGTTGCATTCTACCGTTTGCATTGTCATAAAAAGGCGTAGTTATGATGTAAACAGTTAAGTCCTGGGAAATAAATTCTGGTAGGCGAAGAGAGAGTTTTGTTATATTATTGCATGTTCATAAGGCTAAGCAAACACAAGAATTATTGAGTGTTGTAAAATTTATTGTGTTTTCAAAATGTTACCTTGTTTGTTTGTTGACTGTATGGCATATCTTTTTCTTCTTTACTGGCGTAGACACCGCTTACGCGACTATAGCCGAGTTTGTATAGCAAATAGCTCCGTCTTATTATAACCAAATGTTATCCACATCAACATTATCCAATTCAGAAACAGAAAAGTCATTAATCGAGGCTCTATAGCATTCCCCATTGAATTTTTGAAGAAATATGAACCTATGATTCCCCCTGAGCATAGACCACTGCACAGTGACTGTTGAAACGACAATCAACAATGGTTTGTGGACTATTATCACTCCAAATGGAACAATTTTATTTATTAACGTACCAAATTGACCAGAAGTGGTCTTCATCCCTGGACACAATTTTCTTCTGAAACTCTCGATCGGCGGCCATTTCATTTTGGATCCATTCACCAAACGAGCGACGCGCTTAATTTTTCGTTCTGCTCTAATTCTTGCAGTAGTTGTAATTTGTAAGTTCGAAAATAAAGATACTTCTGCAAAATCTTCTGTAGAGGCTCCAACAACTGCGACTGTTTCACCCGATAACGCCGTTTCTCATTCAGGTCTTCATCAATACCCTGCTCCACAGCCAAAAACGTCTTCGGAGCACACTGTACGGTGTCTCTGATTACTCACTAGAGTAAACGTGGTGCGAAACCGATCCATGACTACTTATATTGTTCGATAATCGGCTCTACTCGACGATTATGTCAGCCGAATAGAATGAACGCAGCGCGATAATTATAAATTTGCACAATCTAAAAACTTTGTTCGGGAATGAGTATGTTTTTTCATGAAATGGCAAAACAAACTGAGCATAAATAAGCTGTGAAAAGAACCCACTCCGCAAAAAGTTTATATAAGTATGTGTAACGTCCGTCTAGGGTAGGTAGGTGGATAGGTAGGAGTGCAGCCCTATCGGGCTCAATTAGCACTTGATGTGCCATTTTGATACACTATTCGTAGAACCTCCTGTATCTGCTATTACGTTTCACTTTCTCTCTCAAACCATTTTGAGGTTTCGATGAAACTACTTATGTCCGACATGCCTTTAATGGAAATTCATTCAAGGTTTTGTGCTTGGTGGATTCCAAGTGTTTTGTGTCAGATCTGTGCTAGAACTGGGCATTCGCAGAGAAAGTGGAAGATTCTTCCCTGCTACTCCGCAGCCACGGTAGATGTCGTTGTAGGGCATACCCATTTTGGACGCATGTTCCCCAAGTGCCCTGTTGTGGTAGCTGTTACTCTGTAAATACTTTTTCTTGACCTATTTAATAAGTCGCTGGTTCTTTTCTAGTCATATGTTGCCCATAATTGTTTAGTTATTACGCATTTTGTAATGTTTTTCCACCTGTTATTTGCAACTTGTTGAAATTGTCTATTGATTTCTCCTTTGATCGATCCTAGCGGGCTTGGTATTAGCTCCGCCTCGAATTCGTTGAGGAAACCTCCTGCCTTTGCCAACTCGTCTGCTTTTCGTTGCCGAAAATGTTCTTGTGACCGGGAATGGCTATCCGTATAGTTGCTTTATCTATATTCCCGTGGTTTTCTAATAGAACTTCGCAGACTTTTTCTATGCCTAGTACTTTTGCTTGGAAGATGCTAGCCGAGTTCGGTATACGTATAGAGAGAGATATGCCTAGATCAGCAGAGAATACCCCCGTGCCTACTCCGCAGTTCACTTTGGACCCGTCGGTATAGACTTAGATGGTATCCTCCTCTCCTATTGAACCTCTTCTCCATTCTCGTCTAGATGGTATCCTCACCTGGAAGTGTCTATTGAAGTCCAGCTTTGGGAGAATGTAGTCTGATTTATTAATGGTGAGCTTGTTTAGGATTACACTATGTCCGTAATTCTGCTGGTTCCAACCTCCGAATTCTTTTAATCTTATCGCCGCAATAGCTGCTGTTTTGTGAATAAAAATGTCCATCGGTAGTTAATGCAGGATAACATTGAGCGCATCAGTCGGTAATGACCTGATTGCACCAGTAACACCCAACATGCTGCTCTTTGTATTCCATTTAATTTTTTAATGTTGTATTGTTTGTTTAGCGCTGGCCACAATACCAGAGCTCCATATGTAAGTATAGGTCTTATGACAACCGTATACAACCACATGATTATACTTGGTTTGAGGTCCCAATTCTTGTTGACGAATAGAACGACCGTCTATTTTCGAAGAAAATTCCTGCAATTCCTGTATATAGTATATGTATTCAAAACTAACAACTAATAATTGAAACGGTTCTCATAGAGGAAGAAAACAACATTATAAAACTTCAGTTTCATTAACTCACTGAGATTAAATATAGAATTATATTTTCTGTCCCCAATTTCTTGTACAAAAAATAGATCACATATCATACATACTTACAAACGAACAACAAAACCGCTTACATGAAACAAGAAATCTGAAATTATGTGAAGATAATATTATAGCTGTGCGTGCAGCGCTCCACACGCCAAAAAGTTACAAAGCTCAAAAGTTTTTCTCATTTTTGAAATAAATTATAGCCACCAAGCAAATAAACACACTCACGAAATTCCTAACCAATCGATTTTAAAGCATACTTACATACACATAAGTACCATCTTGGCTAGCAACAAGTCACTGGATAGTCGACATATCCAAATGTAAAAGCATAAAAAACACACGACAAACGAAACGAAATCTGTAAGCATAGGGCTTTTGGTCAATTGATGAACTAAATCTTATGCGTGATTAAAAAACTAGAAACCACAATCTAAAAAAAAAAAAACATTAAACAAGTCTTAGGCGGCGTAAAGCAGGGTGTGATCAGTATTGGTATTAAAATACCGATTCCAATAGCCATGTTGGCGGGCGAGTAAAGCGCTTCAGCACCGCCAGCGTTACTAACAAAACGTAGAAAGCAACAAGTGGGCTCTCGTCGGAATTTATTACACAAGATACTCGTGTATGTATGTATGCCAGTATACCTTTGCACCTACAGAAGTATGTAGGTATGTTTGTATTATATCTCATAAAGCCAAAACAGCCACAAACTACTTATGAGATTGTAACGCAGTGACATCCACCAAGTTGAGCGAACAGTTTTAAGTGGAGTAATACGATCGGCGCGAATAGACAGATTCAAAGATGAAATTTGTATCAAGCGGATAAGTTTTTGTTTAGTATTTAATAATACGTTTTTCTATTTCTTTCAACCGAAACACAAATTCTAAGGCACCAGTTGCCACAAGTATTAGTGTTAGTCATAATGATGGTAATAATGACGATGAACCTAATGCCTTTTGAGGCAAATACAAAACGACTAGTAAAAACTGGCATTTGATTTCACATTGTGACCTCAGGCGCTCTTTTGTAACACATTTTTTTTTGTTGTCATCTACATTTATATATGGTGGATCGACGAAAATTAGAAATTTTATACAAAAGAGACACAAATGCCATAAATTATTCGATAAAATAACACAAAGCAGTAAGGTCGGGCTAACTACGCGTGCAAAGGAGTCGCGCCGTCTTTAAGAGTCAAAGACGTAGCAATATGTACATATGTATAAGTATTCGCCAAATTTTAAAAATATGTTTTTTTTATTGTTAACTCATACTCTAGTTCACGGCCACATTTAGCTTCATTAGCAAAGCTGCACTGTATTTGTTAGAATAATGCTTCCATATCCAGTCTGGAGAAAGCAGAACTAATAGCGGATCTTGAGACCAATGATATCAATCAACGTACGCCAGCAGCTGTGAGCTTTTATAGAAGATTGGACCTTCTCGACACAGTTCTGCTGCTCGAATTATTTTCTCCAGCAATAGATTGAAAAAGTCACAGGACGGAGAGTTACCTTGTCTGAAACCACGCTTGGTATCGAACGACTCGGAGCGATCTTTACCGATCATGACGGAGCTTTTGATGTTGCTCAATGTCAGCTTACGCAGCCGTTTTAACTTTGCGAGGATTCCAAGTTCAGACTTAGCCGAATTGAGGCAGTTCCTTTCCGTGCTGTGGTAGCCGGCTTTACTATTGACGAAGAGGTGGTATGTATCGATCTTCCTTTCACGGGTCTTTTCCAAGATTTGGCGCACGGTGAAAATCTGGTCGATTGTAGATTTTCTAGGTCTAAAGCCCCACTGATAAGATCCAACTATAGGACGCTCGATATAAGTGAAGTTGAGGAGGCTTATTTCACGATATTTGGCGCAGATTCTGGGGTCTCTCTTTTTGTGTCTGTCCATATTCTAGAAAGAAGAAGCGTACTCCTTATCAGTTCTTCCGCCGTATTTAAATAGCTCGGCCGGCAATCCATCGGTCCCCGCCGCTCTGTTGTTCTTCGGACGAGTATCCCCTCTGGGGGTTCTACTTCGCGTATATGTACATATATACATATATATATATATGACGAACATGGTTCAATCTATTCAGCTCGTCATGCTGATCATTTATTTATGTATTTTATAGTGTCTGAGACAAACTTCATGACAAAATTAATATACTTTCTTCAGGATATAAAAATCATTATTTTTGGATATAAGGACTAAAGCAAGTACCGGCCGATTGATGACCGACCGATTTCATGCACTTTTAGTAACAAATCATATTAGCGATAATTGACTAGTTAAGCTCATGGCGGTGCCTACCAATTTGTCCGATACTGTGGCATAAGGTGAGGCATAGATTCACAGGTCTTCACTTTTGACAAATGTGCGCGTGAAAAGGTCTAGTCCAATTTCCATTTTTGATGAAGGTTGGCAAATATTAGTGGTCCGATTTGCGCTAAGTGTTATTACGATATCTTCATTAATCTTTGGTTGATCTTATGTAAAGTGAAATAACCTGATGGTATATCATATGGGAAGTTAGCTCAAACTATATATAGGAATATCAAAATATATCGGATTTCACATAAAAGCGATTTATATTATACATTTTCTCAACTAAATTATATGGAAAACTGTTGTGTATACCGCTAACGTCGGAGGAAATCAGTAATTCCTATAATTTATTACTGGGAATCTAGAGCGACTGCATCGTTGTGGTTTTAGAGCTCATTATTCTACGTTCGACGCTGGAGTGGGAGACTCGGCCTCAAGGCGTGCTATCGGCAGCGTTATACATTATCTGTGAAAGCTAGAAATATATATATGGGAATACTGTTGAATATTTTAATTAAATGTATAAAAAAAAACTGCTATAAAGTAGATAAAACATTATGAGTTATATTCATAGCACTATAAATATTTAATTTATACACTTTTCCAAACAAATTACGGATTCAAACCAGTTTTTCGTTTCTCATTAACACTGCCTTATAAATATCTAATATTTTAAAGCCCAATTATACATAAGTAATTATCTATAAATATTTCACCTATCGCGGTACTTACTATTCGAATCGAAATCACGTTTTTCAATTAATATACGTCACTAGGGAGTCAATTACGTTTTATTAATAATGCCAATGGCTAATTAATGCCTGCGAGCGACTTTTTAAACGTACGCTAGTACTATGCATCGTTAGCATGTATGTATGTATTATTAGTAAATATATGCAATGTAAAGTGGGCATGTGATATAATGAATTGACTCATTTCATATAAAACACATAATACTAAGTTAGCTTCAGTTGCACTGTTACTGTAATACCCTTCACAGGTAGAAGAGATTTCGTACAAGAATTGGATTTTGATCGAGAAATTTGTAAAGCAGATATATGCTATAGTGGACCGATATCGACAGTTCTGACAAGCGAAAATCTTCTTGAGAACGAAAATAAGCGTGAAAATTTTCTGATTGATATCACTTAAAACTGAGGAAGTAGTTCGCGATATGCAGGCAGACGAGTAGGTAGACGCATACGGCGCAATTGACATCAAACTGATCATTTATATACTACATATATATAGTATGTATGTATATTTTTATTGTATTTTTTATATATTTTTTTTACTGAATCTCCAACGTTTCCTTTTGGGCATTGCAAATTTCGTAGCAAATATGCCTTGTTCAGGGTATATTCGATAAAGAAAATACCCTTCATAAGGCCAAATAAATTTTGTATATAAAAATTATTTACATTCTTGATCTGGGATTTCATTAAAGAGAAAATTTATAAAAATACATGTATTTAATAAAAGCGACTAGACGCTGTGAGCATGTCCACATACAATACATAGCTGCGAAATAATATTAAACATTACCGCTGTGAATGCATAATTTTGGCTGGCGATAATACCGTTGAGCTCGTCAGCAATCATCACTCATAAGACAAATCGGAAAGCATTTATGCGCATATGGATTGATGTAGTATTGTGTGTGTATATTAATAATGAATAATTGACCAATTTTTGCATCGAAAATGTATTCGGCCAGCAAATGATTACTTAAATAAAACAAACAATACTTACCATATACATATGTTTGTATGCATAAATAATTTTAACTGACCTAAGACAAATGAATCAAATTCCTCAAAAGAGTGAAATTTCTAGGCAGTGATAATAGAGTTAAAAAGTAAGGTTATTTTGGGAAGATAATGTCGTCTCAACAAATGAAGGTCTTAGGGAAAGACACACCACCGGTCCTTCTTCCAAGAGACGGCGTTACGAAGAGGATAAACTTCACAAAGTAGTATAAAGTTACGGAGTGGATTGATTCCACGCCCGACCTACTATTAAGCGGCAGAATTATCCAGTGATAGTCTGACGGCTCGAAAATACCGGAATGCGTTGAAGCAGGCATTGCGGGACCGAGCATTTTTCAAGCAGAAGTCTTTGCTATACCCTATATACTATATATAGTACTATACAAACTCCAACGCTACTATCCAGCCAGCGTATACTCAGAGATAGTCCACTCTGCGGTGGCTTCCAGGATGATGGGGACAGAACCATATATTGCTATGGAATTGCACACCAAAAAGGAGTTGTTCCACAAGGCGGAGAAAGTTCAATTTCTAGAAGCAGGCTAAACGCCCTAGGATCCATCTACGTGGATAGGTATCACATCACCTCTATCGTGTCTAGCAAGCTCCTCAAATTATTCAGAGTGCTAGACCTTTGTGACCATATATGATATAGGAGAGGGCACAATTGACCTTAGGTCGCAGTGCAAAACCTCAATTATTTTCTATATACACTTTAAAGTTACAAGAGTGATGAATATTTTGGCGGACACATTATCGACGAGGAGATAGTATATGGAACTCATGGTTTTGTTTGACGGCGAGTGGAATTGGGAGTGTTCGCGGATTTTCGTAAAGTGAAATCTTATAGCTACGCTATATATATAGCTGACCTTTTCGAAGACAGCCGTCAAAAATAAGTTTAACGTGTTTTAACGTAAGTGCATATCCGTGATGTATCCACTGGGAAAGACGAACGTTGAACGTCAACGAACAAATATACTACTTTGAAGTAAGAGAAGACTACCGCCTCGACCGGACAGAATATGGCAATCGTCTTCAGTGAGAAGTGCAAGCGGTCTCAAGGCTCTGCTATACCAACTTATTGAATCAATTTGTTGCCAAATGAAGAAGAAATAACCCATCGTTAAACCAACATTACCATCTTAATAAACCGTCTTCATACGAACCCATTTCTGTACAAAATAAAAAGTGCAGACAATCTCTGAGAAATCATCCTCGTACAATAAATATAGGATATCACTAATATAGAAGAAATATAGTACACCATTTAGTTTTTATAGCATGTCTTTAAAAACAACCCAACTTTTCCATATTAACTATGATTACTTCCATAAAACATATTCTTCTCTTTTGGCCCTACAACCGTGTTTTGATCTTTGTAGAGAACACACAACTTCGTGAGTTGCTTCCATCCTTTGCGAGGTCACACCAGAAGGGTAAACAGGTCGCTTTGCAATTGAACCTTCCTTTCGATGTGTGGGCGCCCATGTATCTGTTGTACACCCATGGATCTTTCTCTCCATGCAACTGACATCTCCTAATTAGCGAATTCCTTGGATTTTTATATGCTGTGATTCTGTCTTCCTCGTTATTCATCGTTCACGCAGACGACTCCAAAGACCTTGCGGAAAACAACTCCGTCGAATACTCCAAGTGTTTCGTCATCGTCCATGTGCTGGCATTACAGGACAGTGCGTATTTATTGTTTGTTAAAGCGACACCTTTTGGTAAGAGTTAGTCTCCGCTTGATCTCCAGGCCTACATTTTTGGTAAGATGTATGCTGGTTCCGAGATATACACTTAAGCGTAGTTCCTAAGACGCGGGTAGTCTCTGTGGAAAACCTCCAGGTACCTTGTCTTGCTCTCGTTTGCCACAAGACTAACCCTTTTTGCTTCTTTTTCTAGGCTGGAAAATACTGCGCTGACTGCTCGGTTGTTAAGACCGACGATGTCAATGTCATCTGCGCAGCTTAGAAGCATTGTAATTTTAGAGTGGTCAATGCCACAGCGGTTCAGCATCAAATTGTAGAAGATGCACGAGAGCGAATCAAATAATGTTTGGCAACAGCCGAAATCAGCGCTTTCTTACTTTTCACATTGTCGAGCTGCAGCCATTGACAGCTCAGGCTTCTGATATTCGAAAAATACATTAATCATATGCTTACTGTTTTAAAGCAAGCTGCAAACATATAATATACATACATACATACTTATTTGTGAGTATGTTGAATTTAATTAGAAATGCAATATTCACACTGAGTTTGCGCATATTAATATCAATATTTTTAAATAATGAATATTTTAGCACTTAAACCAAATAAATATTATTTCGCCACGTAAGGCTTACGAGCAGTTTGTTTTCGACCAAACAACGTAAAAACTCGGTGCGAACAAAAGAAAACTTTACATTTATTAATAAATTAACACATATAAGGCTTTTAAGTTTAATTTATACATCAAATTCACAACTACTGTACACTAACAATAACCATAACGACTGGAGCAAGACAAAAGAATCAGCCTAGAAATATATAGTAAAACACCGCGACCATTTCCATAAACATATCTACATACACGCGTACATGCATATGCATATGTTTGCATTAATGAGCCACGCACCCACAATCCACTTGTTCGCATCTAATATTCACTTATGCTCTCTTCCGCTATTCATTGAGCAGCTAATAACTATTCCGTTTAGCAATGAATGATTTTGTGAATGAAATCTTGGCGAATCAGGCAATGAATATGTTTATAAACAAACTGTTTGACCATTGCTTTCTAATTGCTTTATGTAATATACTTTCTAGCAGTTCCGTTCATACAATATGAGGAATTTGTATCAAAATTGAATCAGCCCCTCAAAGCAATTAGAACTAGCCGCGGCTGTTGATTATTGATTAGGTTAGGTTAGGTTAGTTTATGAAATCGATTCTATCTACAATTGAACAGCTTAGAAGGCCGGTTCGCTTTGTTACCTAAAAACTCCTATGTATATATTAGATCATAAGATTAGATAAGATAAATAAACGAGGATTGCACCGCGACCTTAGGTCTACTGCGCGCTCTACTTAATCACAAAGACTCACATAGCCCCAGCTTATTGATCCCTATTTGGAAACATGGATCCCAAGGCTTCTATCCTGAGTCTGCAGACTACTATGCAGTCAATTAGCAGGTGCTCTGGAGTTTCAGGCACCCTGTCGCAAAACCGGCAATTTGCGCATAAAGCTAGGTCCATGTTACATAAGTGCTTCTTCAGCTTGCAGTGGCAGTATAAATGCGTCAAGTAGCCTGAATTTGATTACACATTTATACCTGCTAAGGTTATTTAGCAACTTGGCATGGTTCATGTCTTGGAGTTGTTACCAAAACCTCTCTCTGTCTGCTCCTTCTTCCTTTCGTAGCTGCTTCTTTATGGTTGAGGACCTACCGCGATGCAGAGTTCAAGTTCTCCCATGTTAGTGGATGCTGATATCTTTGTGAATGGGCTCCCAGATGAGGTGCATGTGGTTACTTTCCTTCAGACTGTTCATCCGTTCTCTGTACTCGTGAACAAGTAGCGATTTGATATCATAGGCAGATATTGCTTTAAGTGTCGCTAAGTATAGTTTTACGTTCGTTGCGTTGGGGGTTTACGTCTACGCCCCGACAAAGACAAAAGATCAAACGATCCTTTCAAATTAGCAAAACGCTTATTACCTAGCAAAATTTTTGTTGAAACAGTCAGTTTTTGTATGTCTTCTGGTTGACCGAACGTAAAACTGCCAAGATGTGTAAACTTCAGTTGTTCATAGCTGAACAATGGAGGAGAAAGTGCTTGAATGCGTACACCTCGCTCTCCTCCAAGCAACTTTGATAAGTTATGGGCGATAAGATTTTTGGCCTCACCGCATGAATGCCTATTGAAAAATGTCAAATAAGCATCGACCATTGCAGCAAGATGATCTTTGCTAAGTAGTTCAGTACATCTCCTGCATTTTTCTCTAAGCCAAAAGGGTTTTACAGTCGATCGCAGGTCGTTGACGTGCTAAGTGCGCGCAAGGTTCATTGGTCCAGTGCTAAAACATAAGATGCCAATGGAGATCAAACTCGGTTTCATTTCAATGTGAGCGGATGGTGCCTCCTTTGGCTAGCTCGTCGACCTTACAGTTGTCAACGATTTCGCCTCTAAACGACTTTGAAGTAGCTTTATGCTATTTCTAGTTGTTAGATACACCTTGGATCAGCTTTAAGAGCTCAGCTATCGTGTTTGGAGTGGGGGCTCACCTCCCTGAAAGGGGTGCACTTCGCAGACTACGTCTACCGCCATCTTAATTAATTGCAGCCTAAAAGACAATAGGTCCCAGCTTCTGTGAGCCTTAGAGCGACCTTCGCAGCAATGCACCTGCCGATAATATAAGTATATTCACGGTCGATTGGTATTTATTTTTCCTTTGGGAGCGTTTTTTTACGTGGCGGGTCCCAAACCCAGCGCACAACCCTATGCAGGGGATGTTTCGCCTTCTCACTTTAGCTCGCCTTCAAACGGATGTTCTTAGGCTACCCAGAGGATACTTGGTCAAAAACCGGAAGTCGTGAGCTGCTTGAGTCATATGTAAAAGAATCGTTTCCGGCCACTCCCAAGTGAATGGCGATCAGAGAACTTTCCTCACTTGCGTGAACTTCTACACATGACTCCATCCTCTTTTAAGTGAGAGTCGCACTTTGTAAACGTTTAAAATTCTTAGGTAGTATAGCGGTTTCAAGCGCCCTGCACCACCACAGCAATATAAGACAACCGATACTCTCCGTACTCCATGAAAGCTTTCTATCAAGGATAGGACCTGGTATTTCAACTTACCAACAGGTTAAGCACGTGAGCTTCCGAATAATCTTATACCTGGTAAATAAGTTAATCCATTAAAAATCTCTCGAAAAACCTACACTGTGCCTATACAGTGATACAAGCGTAAATGGATTTTGCCTCCCAATAAAGGGTAAAGATCAGAGATTGAAGAGTAAATTGAAATATTTTCTATATCACTCATATCACAAAAAACTGCTTAGCGCCCGATGATTGATATGTAAAATCTTCAAATGTTTTCTTTTTTCCTCTTTCGGCTCCTATACGTAAGCACTTGCGATTTATCATTGCTCCGCATGTACCTAAATTGTTGTTTTAGTTATGAATATGCAAGGCGCCATTAAGATGCATATGTATGTATGTATGTAGTCGGCACGAGTGCATTTGCATATGTTAGTATTCTTGTAATCCGTTTTTATTTCAATATTTTTACCATTTTGCTGTATAAGGTACGTAATAATATTTCATTTTCGAAAATTCGCAAAAAGCGGAAATGAGCTTCATTACTAAAACAAATAAACAAACAAATCAGGTAGTGAAATACAAGACCCATTTACGGATGTTATTTCATTCATCTTTTTGAGATATATACATAAGTATGCCATAACATTTATTTATTCTTTAGAATGCCCGGTATTCGTATACGCTTACTGACCACTGCGCATGCCTGACGATCTCGCTGTTTTTTGACTGATTGCGTATAATTAATTATCGATTGCTTTGGCTACCACCAATCAACCACATAACTGTTAGTTAGGAGGGCCATTGCCATTTTTGCCATTTTTTTATTAATTTACTCTCAAAAAATATTGTATAGAAGATGATCATTAGTATTTACTAATAAAACTACTAATTCGCAACACCATCAACCATCTTAAGACTCAACATTCATTCTTCTTCTTCTTTACTGGCGTAGACACTGCTTACGCGATTATAGCCGAGCCAACAACAGCGCGCCAGTCGTTTCTTCTCTTCGCTACGTGGCGCCAATTGGATATTCCACTTGGTCCTTCCAACGGAGTGGAGGTCTTCCTCTTCCTCTGCTTCCCGCGGCGGGTATTGCGTCGAATACTTTCAGAGCTGGAGTGTTTTCGTCCATCCGGACAACATGACCTGGCCAGCGTAGCCGCTGTCTTTTAATTCGCTGAACTATGTCAATGTCGTCGTATATCTTATATAGCTCATCGTTCCATCGAATGCGATATTCGCCGTGGCCAATGCGCAAAGGACCATAAATCTTTCGCAGAACTTTCCTCTCGAAAACTCGTAACGTCGACTCATCGGTTGTTGTCACGCCAGCAGCTGTACACTCTTATAAAAGATTGTACCTGCTCGATTAGTTCTGCAGCTCGAATAATTTTCTCCACCAGCAGGTTGAAGAAGTCGCACGATAGGAAGTCGCCTTGTCTGAAACCTCGTTTGGTATCGAACGGCTCGGAGAGGACCTTCCCGATCCTGACGGAGCTTTTGGTGCTGCTCAACGTCAGCCATATCAACATTCATTATTGGATAATATTCGACTGAATATACCACGTCCAGCACGCAGTGAAGAAAATATAGCAGCCGTAGCTAAGAGTGTACACGAAGACCGTGGAGAGTAGATTCGTCGTCGGGCAACTCGGACCGACGTATGGAAAAACTTGTCCTACACATCACATCAATCAATGGCTTTATTGAGAGAACTCTTCGGTGAGAAAATAATTTCACGTTTTAGACCGGTCGATTGGTCACTAAGATCGTGTGATATCACACCGTTAAACTTTTTTCTATGTGGATATGCAGAGTCTAAATTTTATGCGGACAATCCCGCTTCGATTCAGAACTTGGATGTGTCATTCGCCAGATACCACAATCTAATCTTCAAAAAATAAATGTCAAAAATAATAATAAACATTCCCATTCAAATAGAAGTTTCTGTGTGCTTTCTTTAAAAAATTAGCGAACCTTGAAATGGATCACCGTTTAATATGTGTTCCATCGATATATCCATCATCAGTATGTCAGTATCTGTTACATAATCAGATATACACCCATTCGTTTTTAAACTTTTATAAAAATATTAGTCAGCTTTGGTGCAATTATTCGGTATTTCATAGCAGCTGCGCCTCAAGTCTCGCAGATTTTCTCATTACGACAGTGATTGCTGAATGACGAGGTGACTGGCTGCTTACATGCCCGTTGGTTCGCCTGCCTTGCTTCTTCGCTTGTTTGCTTATTGGCCGCACGCCTTCTATTCGGCGTTACTCATACGCCTGAGAATGCTTTTCCATTTTAATTGAAATAATTGCAAGCTGAGATAATTAAATGCTAAATCATGTAATTGTAGACAATGTGAGCGCAAACTGTATATCTTTGTACACACATACAAATATTTTCCACAACAACAACACTGGAAACACGAACATTTTTAAAGGCATGGTTTTTGGTAAATACTCGTAAATAACAATAATTAAAACTGGTGAAAACAAGTGTTATTAAGGCAGCCAAGTTATTGTGGTTTATAGATAGAAATAAATAAATAATTTATGATTCATATTTAACCGAATATTGAACTCTCGCATTATATAGCGGATAGGTCAAATAAGGTTAATATTGTTTTAAAGGGTTGCTAACTATAATTAATTGACATTACATAGACTAAATTTTTCACCATAATTGGGTCATCAAGGTATATTAAGTTTACCACGATATTTATAAAACGCCAAAAAAAACGTCTAAAACCCTAGGTTAGGTTAGGTAAAGTAAGATGGCACGTGGACTACGCACGATCTTTATTAAGGCCATAGAAAAGAAGAACTCGTGTGTTCGAATTATAAACTAGCAAAACGCTTAGTGGCCAATAAATATTTGCAAGGTATTTAATTTCCATTCCCGCCAGCACGGTGGGATGTCTGAAGGCATGCACTTCCATGCGTTTAAGTCTTGACCTCCCACACGCAAGACAGTCAAGGAGAAAGTGTTGAGTTGTTTCCACCCCATCTTCTGCCATACAACTTCTGCAGATGGCGGCTGGTAAGATTCTCAGTCTTACTGCGTGAACGCCAATAGAGCAATGGAACATTAAAAGGCCCAAGACTAGGGAAAGGCTAGCCTTACTGAGGGCAATGAGATCACTAGATCTCTTGCGATCGATCTTGGGCTAAAAGCTTTTGCGGCTGCGCATCTACCAATGGTGGTCGAGCGTTGACACAACTATTTACTAGTAAACAGCAAGAGGATACGAGGATACCATGCTATTAGTAGCGAGGTTAGACCTCTTTGACCCCATGTTTGAAGCAGATCTCTCTCCAACGGCTTCTTCCCATCCACAACACCCTCGCCGATATTTGTGTAGAGAAGGAGCCACCAGAGTTCGGTTTAACGACCATTATCCAAGTTTCAGGAACCCTAAAAAGTATATCGTCACCTGAAATATACAAACAATCAGCGTGACAAGGTGAGACGATTTTGGCCACTTCCGTATATATATACAGATATGTAGATACGCGAAGTAGTCCTTCAGTTTCCGAGATATCGATTTGAAATTTTGCATCCTTACATTTCTCAACAAGAAACTGATCATTTGTCAGAACGGATCACTATAGCATGTAGTTATTATATAAACTGATCGATCAAAGTACAGTCAATGTATGGAAACTTTTTATTTGACAAGATTTCTTCACGAAATTTGGGACAAATTACTATTCAAAGTAACGGCACAGGCTCCCAAAACATTTTTCAGATCGTGCTAACATATAGCTAACATACAAACTGACCGTCCAAATCAAGTTCTTATATAGAATCTTTTGTGTCTGTGAAAGGTATTCTAACAACTGAAGTTAACATTTTCTCTTGTTCTGCTTTTTCAATGGTGTATACCTGCTTCGATCAAGCTTTTATGACAGATCGCTTATAGCATCAATATTTTACAAATCTATATAACTAAACAACTTCTAAATACAAGCTGACTGCTACCTGCATATATATACTTGTATATGAATCTACTACATGTGTTTACAAAAATTCGTAAAACGTTTGACTTGAGAAACGGGCATTATCACTTACATACATACGGCTTAGCGGTAATACTAATTAAGCGAATTGTCTAATCACAGTCGCTACAGGAATTAAACGAACAATAAATAACCAACATCACTTACAACATTGTCAAACTGATGTCAATGTATTCGTTCCTATAAATGTTTCCATCGTGCTGAGGCCAAGCTTAGTGGCGTAGAAAGCCGTGTAAGTCAGATTACCCATCGCCATAGATGAAGTGTGCGACAGCGACGATCTGACAGTTGTGATAAGCTAACATATGCGCCAGCCCAAGACAAAAAACAAATAACTAAATAAAAATAGTGCCGGTATGCCGGCAACAACAAAAATTTGTACCGGTGTTACAAACAGTTCTTAGCGCTCACTTGTTACTACTTACTTTGAACACGTTAACATCGTAATCCGCTAACGGACTAACCGGTTTCCGTGACTCCGCGCCGTTTTTTTTTATACCATGTAAATTATTCTGTTAATTATCTAACTCATTAGCTCAATATAAGTGTTCCAACGTCTTTAAATATATTTTGATAAAACAAAAAAGAATTAATGAAAAGTTTTACCTTTTTATAGTTTTACAAAGTTATAGATTAAAATCTCTACTGATCGAATTGGAATATTCAGTAACATTCAACGCCACAATTATGTATATAGTCTGATGTGGCCTAGCCTACTTATATGACCTTTATGACCAAACACTTTCTTTCTTTTTGACATTTAACAAAAAACAGACATCTTCGAATTTCTCCTTCCCTTCGTTTTTATTATGGAAATCAACGGTAATCGAATGTGTCACTTCACTGTGTGTGCTCTCGGAAATATATACCTTCACATATACATACATACAATGCCGGTACCTCAACTCACTAAAGCTTGACTTTACTGTTGCCAGTCTTTACAATTTTGTACCACTTGATCAATTGTTGATCAACGTCTAGTGTTTTCCATTTGTATTTTATGACTACCGAACTCATAGTTCGTATTGTATTCTTCATTATTTTATTATTCATTTTCAATGTTCTTTGCATTTAGTTTACATATCACCAAGCGACAGTCTGGAATTATAAAAAGTAAATATATATATGCAAGTGTAAATAATCAACATAAAATTAACGGTAAGTAAACATGACGTCGTCGCATCAGTTCGCCAAAAACGTCGATTGTAGACAAAACACATCGGAAGAAAATTTAGTAGTGAGAAATAAATACTCGTGGCTTCAAATGGTTTTATTGCCAATTGCTTTGTGGAATCAAAAATTATTGACCAAGTAACGAGTGATCGAAGTAGAGGTACTTTTTTCAATAGCCTTTTCTGAGTGAACGTAAGTTTTGTCAAGCTGTCTTGTTCAGCATGTTTTGGCATTTCATCGCAGAAAGACTTATGCCCGAACAACGTTTACAAATCGTTCAACTTTATTACAAAAATTCACGGTCGGTAATGAACGTATTTGGCGCGCTTCGCTCAACTTATGGTAAACATAACCGACCTACTGGGCGTACTATTCGTAACACCATAACTCATCTCGAGAACCAACATTCTGTATTGGATAATATTCGACTGAACTGACCACGTCCAGAAAATATAACAACCGTAGCCGACAGTGTACACAAAGACCGCGGAGAGTTGATTCGGCGCCGTTCGCAGCAACTCGGACTGACGTAAGCAATGACTTGGCGAAGTTTACCTCGAGATCTTAAATTGAAAGCATAAAAAGCGTACAAAATATAGCTTGTGCAAGAACTGAAGCCGATTTACCTTTCCAAGAGACATCGCTTCATTCTATTGGATCTTGAAAGGGGATGAGACCCATTTCTGGTTCTGGTTCTGGGTTTCTGGTGGTTGCATATATAAATATGCAAAATTGCCGCATTTAGAACCAAGACCAACCTGAAGAGATTCAATAGCTACCATTTCATCTAGTTTCATCTGGTGTGGTTTGTGGGTCGGTGGAATCATAGATACATATTTTCGCAAAAATTATGTCGAAGAGAACATAACCGTCAATGCCAACCGTTTTCGAGCCATGATACCGACAATATGCCTGAAATTGAAGCTCGTGATCCCGCTGGCATTTGGTTTCAATAGGAGGGCACCACTTTCCACACAACGGATCAATATATGTATTTATTGAAGTGTTCGGTGAGCAGATGCATTCACTTTTAGGGCCTGTCGATTGGCCACCAAGATCGTGTGTCATCACACCCTTTATCTTTTTCCTGTGTGGATATGTAAATTCTAAAATCTATGAGTACAATCCCGCTTCGATTCAGGCCTTGGAGCAAAACAGCACGTGTGTCATTCGCCAGTTAAGATTCGAAATACCCGAACTAGTCATCGAAAATTGAACTCAACGGTTGTACCATCCGAGACTGAGAACAAATGCCGAAGAATGTTTTTACGAATGAAAATAAACATTCCCCATTAAATTTGAAGTTTCTGTATTTTTTTCCTTAAAAAGCAGAGAATCTCGAAATGGGTCACCCTATATATTAGTATGTTCTGTTGTACAATGCTTAGAATCTTCCGCAATCTGTTTAGAAACCAATTACTTGCAACACCAAAACCGAAACAACGTTTGAACAACAAATGGGTCGGTTTACATGACGCATAACTCGCTGCGTCAAATATTCGGTTGACGTAATCGGCTAGCAGAGTCGGTAATTCGGTCAACCACGGCAAAGGGATTCATTCGTCTACATTTGCGATTGTTTAAATAAAACGGACCGAAATGTTATAGTCCCTGCGGAAAGCTATAGAACTATGTTTAATGAGTTTCTCGAGCCTGATTTGAGTTTCAACAAGATGGCGCTATATGTTATACAGCCAAGGAAACCAAGTTTATTGAAGGAAGCTTTTCGCATCATTATCTTACATCGGCTCCAATAATCGTGCGATCTAACACCGTTTAGATTATTTTTTTGTTTTTTCGCTTGTCTACCCTAATAAGCTCGAGCCGATTAACTTCCTGAACACGTTATTGCTGATATACGGCTCCAAGTGTTGCAAAAAGTCCAATTGGGGCTATCGACTAGAATTTATTTGAGCGTTGTTCATAAGTCATTTTTCATAACAAAACTAAATTATTTGCCATACCATGAAATTATATGCGTTTCATTTCATTTCTTCTCGAAAACCAAATACATATCTAGAAAAACACCCTTTATGAAATGATGGAATCTCCTTTTTACAGATGACCCTACCAATTAGCATCGACAGGGACCACCTTCAAATGATGGTAAATTTGCTCGAGCATAATTAACATAAAACTAGATAATAAAATAATAAAAAAATCAAGATGTTTACAAAAACAAACATTTAATCACATAACAAGCACATGTGAAGAGCCACCATTGGTTAGCTCGAATACAACACACTTCAATATTTGCAATTCAGTTAATAAATTTGTATGAAGTAATTTAGTTAAGTGTAATAAATTTCAATAATGTACGAGCAATAATCAATTTTGGAAATTACATACAGCTAGGGAACGGCTTGCAAGTCACAATATCAGTGAGTAAAACAAATACAACGCACACAGGATATACAATACACACATACACACATATAAGTAACAGTAGACATAAAACAAATGACACGCGAGAATTTATTTGGACACAAAATATCCACTTCCTCGGGCACTCGGCACTTGCCGTTGTTGATTTTATTTTCGCTACCTAGCCATATGAGTATGCTGCATATAAATAATATACATACATACATACATATGAACGTAGAAGTACACAAGACTGTAAGTGGCGTACGCACATTTCTCGATTGGGCATGAATGAAACTGTTGATGCTGATGCTATTGGTTGAATGTTTTTCTTTCATGCGATTTGGTAAAAATATACAACAAAACGTCAAACATGATTTCCTAAAATGTTCGCAATTATTTAAGTTAATAGTTGAAATGCGTACAACGCTACACCATGAAGAGGAGAGGAACTTTCCCTCCTACAATTCGTCCTACACCTTTTTACATCGGTATGTACGAAACGAACGCCCTGCCAATTCAGTGTGGGAGATTTATACACTGTGTTGCTGTCATTTATTTTCGCCGCATCCGCGCCAACTACGAGTAACCGAGCATCTCCAACTAACAACCTGGAGATCGTTGGTTGCGCTCTGCAAACCACTCTATCCATTCATTACCAAGCAGCTGCTCTTGCTCTGATTCAATCCCAACGCCATCAGCAGCATTCAATTCCCACTTAAACGCAATATTCTTACAAACTTCTTATTCTGCTTGCTGAGGATTATTTGTGTTGGCAAATTTATGTGGCTTGTAGCAACATTTGCTGTAACACATGCCGCGCGAATTGGTTGTTGCTGTAGCTGTGCATACTATATGTGTGATGTATTACTGGTGAATCAGTCCGGCCAAACGTCTTACTCAGCGAACGAAGGAACTTTTGAACATAGTTAGTCCTATAAATGCAAATAACCCTATAGTTCTTACTAAATCCAACATTCAAAATATATGCTAGCTTATCAATATAGACTTGAAGTTCTTAATTTTGAAGAATGGACTAAATTGAGTGATCTACTTTCTGATCTAGTCCCACTGTTATTTCTATTTGACGATTACATAGCTGTATTAACAGATACTTCTTTTCTTAACAGTATATGACTATGTACATATGTACTTTATGTGTATTAGGGTGGGTAAAGAATAAAGATTTTCATCACTTGGTACTCTGAAATATAAGTTCTTGAATACCTCTACTTTACAGGTGCACCTCTGTAACTTTACAGGTGCATTCCCTATTATCTAAAAGGCCATAAAAAGCCTTGCCTTTGTAGGACAGCGACATGCTGTAGAAGCCCAAACTGAACAACTTGTTGAAAGATTGTACCGTTATCTTTAATAATAATCTACGCAAAATTTCGTAAAAGATACCTCGTCTTATAAAAATGGTTTCCATAATAGAACCGGCTTTTGGTCGAACAAAATGTGTGGCAGTCTGATTTGGAGAATTTCTTAGGAACTATACAAGGCTATAACATTGTCTTGGACAATAAATTATGCGAAAGTTTGGAAGATGTCTGCTCAAGAAAAACTTTTCCAAGAACTTACAAGATCCGAATTGATTTTTTTGCATTATTCTATCGCATTTTCTTCCAAACAACTAAGGCGGCTAGACAGTGTCCTGCTATAGAACTCCTAGAGCCATTAAAGGCGAACTTTGCTGAAGGCAAAGAGTTCCTTCTTATAATTTATACTGTTCCAGAAGAACCTTGCCACATTAATTTAATGTTATTGAGCGAACAGTCAGCGAACTCAACGCTAATGTCACTGCCATACAGTAGGCAATATAGTCACCACTCTGAGAGCTCTCCGCACCACAAGATCTGCCGCAAACTTTTTGACAGCCCGCTTCGCTTGGAAGACGCTACAGTGATTAGGAAACCTAAAACTAGAACTGATAGAAAGTTTTCAACAGTGAACTTCTCCACCAATCTTCCGCAAGCTTTGATCCATCTGCAAAAAAGGTCATCGATAATCGCCTTCCCTCGAAGAAGCGACAGCCGTTGCTAGGCCTGGCGACTTGGTAACTCAAGTATTTTGGAATGAAAACAAAGTTTGCGAAGATTCCAGAGTACACAGACTCGTAGTCATCTAAGTACCCAGATTCTCTAAGTCTAAGGACAGCTTTCGTAGCCGACCGATGATATATGCAGCAAGACATTCAATGCCATAACTAGAGTGGTTCGTAAGGCACCACCAATACTGATGAGAGCAGCCCGTTGAAAACTCAACAATTTTCTCGCGAGTGTAGAACTTTCCAGCGCATTCCACCAAACTACAACAGACGGGGAGTGAAAGTAACCGTGTTACAATTCTTGCATGCGAAGGTATCCATTGAAAAGTACAAACACGACTTTTCCCATAAGACTTCTTATTTTTTTTAATACACACAATATAAAGTAAACATTAAAATATATCAAGTTTCGAAATTAATTTAATGAAAAAAATATTATATTGTTATTTAAAATATTATTTTCAATCCAAAATTATTACTTTGAATTTGCTAAATTTCTAAACCAACCAAAAAATACTTGACTGGCAGACAATAATTTTTAATCACCACTTTCTTCACATATTATCTCTCTTTCACTCTGCGCTTCTTTTTTTGATTCAACGGGCTATCGAAGTTTCAATTTATTATCATCGTACACAACTTTCTCCCATTCGAATCAAATGTCACACTAATAATTTCTAATGGTCTTATGTTTGGTGCACGAAACACTTGAAAGTTATTTCATTTTGATAAAGAAACAAAAACCAGATTTAGATAATTTTTGTGACGTATTTAGCTATTTTCTACGATTATCATGAGCTCAGTGGTAAGTGTCTTCATCAGGTTTTGTAAAGCTACTTCTAGTTAACCCGGCAGTCCGAGTCGGCCATCCAATCTACATGCTTCACTATCTTCACACCACGCGCCTTCGTTTATTACTTTGCTGTTCACATTTTTACAGCCATTTTGATTATGCTTTTCATTGATTTGGCTTAACCTATTATTTTTTCCACGTGTATTGACAAACACACCCATAATGCCAAAAACATAACATATAAACTCTTTTAAACCAAATCGCTTAATAGTTTGTCACATTGTCTTTTCGATTGTTATTTGGTTTATGCTCTTTTATTCTTATTTTCTTAACGGTGCATATAAAAAGATTTAACGTACGTATGTATATATTTGGGGATATACAACCGTTCTGGTAAAAATTGCGCCCTTAAGCTGGAGCTATATCATCAAGAAAATTGTATTTTTTCACTTATGAATATTTTCGGAATATCTTCTAAACAACGTCTGCGCCAACTAGTCCTTCGAACAACCATAACTTATACCAAGACTTACTGACTTGTCGCCACGTATCCTCCTTACTCGTGCTGGCATTGACTCCAACCCGGGCCCGGAGGAACTCTTCTGCTGCGTCTGTACCGAAATCTCTACCCAAACTCATCAAGAGGTCATTTCTCAACTACGTCGACGACATTAAACAATACGCCGCCAAGACTTCAGACGCACCTAACTTGCAACAAGCACTAACTGCCATTCACAGTGGAGCCATTAGCACATCCACCGACTTCCTCTCAGTGAATGGTGTACTTGGAATCAAACGACAACCCGTTACAGACGAAGAGTTCAAGTGGCCGCGAGAAACAATAGTAACCCTTGCTCAGCTTCGTTCTGGATGCTGTAGCAGTTTAAACTCCTACTTATCCAGTATAAACCCTAAAATGTCGAATATATGTTCAGCGTGCAATGAGTCTCCACTCATCTAATACAATTATCGCTTTGGTCCAACCCCGTCGAAACAGCACGATTCCTGGGCCTACCGTTGGATGACGTCGACGACAACTAATCTAATCCTTACCATCCTCACGGGGATTAGGTATCCGTTATAAAAATAACTACGACAACCACAGCATTCAGCTGCCAATCAAAGATAAGGATCGTTTCCAGTCCTTATATGATTTTTTTTTTATTTGACGAGATTTCAAAATTTGGCATAGATTATTTTACAAAGCATCGGTACAATATCCGAGGAAATCAGATCGGAGTACTATAGCATAGATCTGCCATACAAACAGCCGGTCAAAATCAAGATAAATTTCTTTCTGTACCCTGTTCTGTAACAAGCAAATGCACCTGTGATGGATATTTTAACTTCGCTGCAGCCGCGGTTAACGTTTTTTTCTTGTTTTTATTAATTTAGTTGTAACTGTGTGAACAGATCTTCCTGAAATCGCTAATATTAATGTAACCTGTTGGTAACCTATTGATTTGGAACTAGAATGCTTCAGCCTATGGCATGCAGCAGTATCGGGTACATGAATTTCGGTGTCGGCCGAATTCAAGTTCCCTTCATACTCAGTTGTCGTTTTAACCTTCGTCGTTGAAAATAATTTATATGCCAATAATTGCGCAAGCTCGATGATGGCGAGTCGATGGTTAGTCCGCTTAAACTGTTGTTGTTATTATTGTCATTAACATTGGTTGTTGTTATTTTTTGTAAGATGTTTTTGTTGTCATCTAACACTAAATTATGTTGCCGCATCGGGTTTTAGCCAGTAAAAATCGTTTCTGGTCAATAAATTTAAAGCTGAAGCTCAACACATTGTTGCTTTGTTTTTGATCGCATTTTCATTGTTGTTTACTGAAATAGCCGCCGAATCGGCGTTTTCTTTTCGAAATTTCAATACTGGTCTATCTTTTTCATAATTTATTTAATTAACTTGGCGTTTGACATTTTTAGTGAAATTTTTTATAGATTTCTTTGTCGTAATTGCGTTTTCGTAATTTCTGAAGCTTTGATACTGTTAGTTCTTATATCTCGATTTTTTGCTGGTCTTATTTATAGTACACATATTGGCGAAACGGCACGTGTATCCGTTAATAATGGTAAAAAACCGGTAAAATCTGATGTTGGCAACATGCTGCGCAAGTTAACGTTATTTGTATATTTCAGTTGATGATGTAGTTGTTAACGGATCTTCACTCCACGACCTAACGACTGACAATCGCAAGCTAAGCTTAACAGGATATGTTCATATTTTAGGTTTCCATTATCTATAGCTCAAAATATTTTTATTTACTCAATTTCTATTTTATAAAAAAAAAAAAAACAGAAAAAAAGTAATCAATCACATACTTATATAGTAGATGTTTCAAAATACTTAATTCTTCAACAGGTTAAATGTCAAAATCGAAGAACCAACACAGAAAAAACAGACGCTACTGATGCACTTAGTGGGCAAAAATTACGAACCTAAAGCCCTAGAAGAAGGTAAATTGAACGGCAACAGACAAAGTCGCTAACGGATGATCCAAGTACAAGTACTTTTTTCAACAGCCTTTTTTTGACAGATCACGCGTGAGTCGTATCAAGCTGTCATATTATTTTGTTCAGTATTGTTTGGCATTTCATCATAGAAAGACTTACGATGGAAAAACGTTTACGAATCGTTTAATTATATTTAGAAAATACACGTTTAGTAAGGAATGTCTTTCGCATGCTTCGCTCAACTTGTGGTCAACATAATCGCCCTACTGAGCCAGCAGTGAAGAAAATACGAGCAACCATAGCTGAGGGTGTACACGAAGACCGTGGAGAGTCGACTTGGCGCCGTTCGCAGCAACTCGTTCTGACATATGAAAGGACTTTGCGCATTTTACGTCGAGATCTTAAATTCAAAGCATACTAAATACAGCTTGGGCAAAAACTGAAGCCGTTGCACTTTTCGAGCGACATTGCTTGGTCCTATGGTCTCTTGATAAGTTCCAAGGAAATCTGACATTTTTAAACCAAATTTTGTTCAGCGGTGAGGCCCATTTCTGGGTCAATGGGTAAGTAAACCAGCAAAATTGCCGCATTTGGGACATAGAGCAACAGAGATGCAAGAGCTGCCATTTCATCCAGAAAAACAACGGTTTTGTGTGGGTCGGTGGAATCATATTTCCACAATTCATCAAACATGATGTCGGTAAGAACGTAACCGTCAATGGCGACCGTTATAGCGCCATGATAACTGACTATTTGATGCCTGAACTTGGAACTCGTGATCTCAGCGACATTTGATGACGTTGACGGCACTTCCCACAGATCCAATCAATCAATGGATTTGTTGAGACTAAAGTCTAAGCAGACAAATCCCGCTTCGATTCAGACCTTGGAACAAAAGATCACGCGTGTCAATCATCAGTTACCAGTCGAAATGCTCGAAATAGTCATCGAAAATTGGACTGAACGGATGGACCATCCGAGACGTAGTCGCGGCCAAGGTTTGAAAGAAATTATCTTCAAAAAATAAATGCCAAACTATGTTCTTTCGAATAATAATAAACATTTCTCATTAATTTCGAAGTTTCTGTGCATTTATTATAGTTTTAAGCCAAATTAACCTTTTTTCTTACTAGTTACGAACACTGATTTCCGACGAATTCGTATTCAATATCTGGTTCTACTCGAACTTATCTCTCCCTTTCGCGTTTTTAACACAAGTGGCGCCGCTTTAGCTTTTGTTATAAAAGCCTAAATCACGGTTGTAACTGCGCGCACACGCCTCACTTTTTGCTCTGCTTCGACGGCAACACTTGCGTAGGCGCTTTCTTCCAACACAGCTTGGTGTGATCCCAATGCGGTCACAATTTACAATTCACTGTTAAATGCCCTAATTTATACAGATCACTCACAAGTTTGATTGCAACTGTAGAAAAGCACCCACACGAGCACTGAAACTACGACTCAAATCTGCAGTAAAACAACTAAGCGGCAGCATTAGGGAACAGTTTACCGACAATCGAGGCTGCGATTTAACTTTGTGACAAACCCTTAAGAAATGCACTTACCGGGTTTCTGTAGAATGATATATTACCTCAACAGCAGCAGGCCTGAGTCACAGTCTCAACACGTGAACGTGCCCCGTTCTTTGTGATTATGACAACGTCTCAGCGGCTAATGGCGATTTCGCTACCAATTCAGTCGCAATGACGGAGTAAGTGCGTAATTTCCGCTAACTGTTTTACTAGCTTTCGTAGGCTGCTGCTTTGCCATCTCCTCCGCTCCACTGTTGACAAGCTCGCCCAGTGTTTGTTGTAGGCTGAGCGGTTATTTAATTGCGTTTCTGTCAGCTTGCGTAGTAAATTCCATTAGCTTGGCTTAATTTATGGCTAGTACGATTCGAAGTTTTACTTTTTTATTAACGCTCTTATTTATTTGCCTACTTATTTATTTATATTCGTTCTTGACTCACTCTCTTACCAAACAAAAAAAGGTTAGAGCCTAGGTTTTAATCAAAGTATTTTGTTAGATTGTTTTTAAATCTCACACCTGATATTGCTGATACAATCTCTACTTAAATTTTTTGTTCTGAATTTTAGTTAGAACTTCTTTACTTTGCTCTGTATCTGTTTGTGTTAAGTATTGTCCGGTTATCGTTAACTTCTTACTTAAAACAAGTACGAGTATATGAAATAATGAACAACTTTTTATAATTATCCTAAGATAAGGGGTTTTCTCTCTTAAAGTATTGCTTTCAGCTAAACTCTCAATTTTCGCTTTATGATATCTACCATAGATATATTATAATATTAAGTTAAAACTCCAATATAAACCGAAATGATGAGCACAAATCCTTTACTCATCCAACAAAATGAAAAAAACAAATTTTACAGGGTTTGTCCACAGAGTAATAGCACTGATTTTCTTCCGCCGCGACTGTACATCGGAGCCTGCGCGCACCGAATGGATTCTGTAGAGGACGTTCCTAGCTAACGTGGTGTGTTTCGGTGGCACCAGGCCTTTGTTAGAGGGCCGAGAAGAGATCGCTGATGAAAAACGTGCTGGGAGACCTGCGACTTCGAGAATGTGACTCGTGTACGCAAAGTTTTGAACTCAGACCAAGTATTCGTTTAATTGTCCAGATGTTAAATTTATCAAAATTTGTAGTTCATGACATTGTAACGAAGCACGCAAGGTGTGCGCGAAGATGGTCCCAAAAGTATTCACTGACGACTAGAATTATCGGCGAGTGAAATGCCAAGAAAATTTTAACATGTGTAAAAATGACTCCCAATTTTTGAATAACATAATCACAGGTGACGAGTCATGAATCTTTAAGTACGATCCCTGAAACGGTCGATGAAAGGCATATTGATATCACGTCACTGTTGACAGTCATAACTTTGAAGTTGTAGATAATTTCGTCTACTTAGGAACTAGTATAAATGTCAGCCTGGAAATCCAACGCAGGATAACTCTTGCCAACAGGTGCTACTTCGGACTGAGTAGGCAATTAAGAATTAAAGTCCTCTCTCGACGAACAAAAACCGAACTCTATAAGTCACTCATTATTTCCGTCCTGCTATGCGGTGCAGAGGCTTGGGCGATGACAACAACTGATGAGTCGACATTGCGAGTTTTCGAAAGACGTGTTCTGCGAAAGATTTATGGTCCTTTGCGTGTTGGCCATGGCGAATATCGCATTCGATGGAACGATGAGCTGTATGAGATATACGACGACATTGACATAGTTCAGTGAATTAAAAGACAGCGGCTACGCTGGCTAGGTCATGTTGTACGAATGGACGAAAACCCTCCAGCACTGAAAGTATTCTACGCAATACCGGCCGAAGGAAGCAGAGGAAGAGGAGGACCTCTACTCCGTTGGAAGGGCCAGGTGGTAAAGGACCTGGCTTCGCTTGGAATATCCAATTGGGCCCCGCAGCGGAAAAAAGAAATGACTGGCGCGTTGTTGCTAACTCGGCTATAATTGCGTAAGCGGTGTCTACGCCAGTAAAGAAGAAGAAGAGACGAGATCTTGGTTTTAGGAGTCAACACAGCTGCGAAAACCTTGATTTCTGACATCCTTTTTTGTTGAAAGTAGTTAAGCAGTCAAATGAAGTGTTCTATCTTACTGCAATATCAAGCCAATCATTGGCCAAGTGAATATATTTGAGTCGACTATTAAGGTTAAGTGTCAGAAACCAAACAAGCAACCTGCTAGCCAAATACAGTTTTGGCATTGCTAACATCTCAATAAAGATCTACGTTTCTGCGTGCAGAACCGCAATTGCATGCCACATGCAGAGCGACGCGACTGCCGTCAATTGCCAGTGGGTAAGCGCTGTTTCATGTTGCAGTGTGGCAGCGTAATTAAACTGCAGCCATTCAATAAGATGTTAAAGACTATCAAATGGAGCCAACTTGTTTTTTACCAAACAGTGGTCTTGCATCTGCATCTGCGCAGTTAGCCGCAATCACACCTACCCTTCTTTCACTTTGTTTTTTTTTGTTTTGCTTTACTGATATTCCGTTAAGAAGGCGTTAAATGCATGATTTGTAGCATTTGCAATGGCGCGACGTTGAACTTCTCCTGTCATTATCATTGCCATTGCCACTGCCACCGCTGGCGTTTGAAGGCCGCTTGACCACTGTGGAAACAGCGGCGCGCACATACAAATACAGTTTCGTTTCCTGGCGTTCGCTACTCGCCAGATCGCTGTTGCTTTGCCTAGCGGTGTTCCTCACACACGCATTGCGGATGCAAAATTTGGCCAAAACGATCGCACCAAGGGCCGACCGCCCGCCTGTCTGGCACACTTATTGAACCGCAAAGAGCGTTAATGTAGTCGCTGCTTTTTATGAGCAGTTGCCACTTGTTTGTTTGATTATTGCGAATTTTATAGTCGTCGGTGGGTGTGGTGCTGTTCTACTGCTATACTGGCTGATGGATGCTGTCAACGCTGCTTTATGATAAACACATTTCGACTTTTTATACTTTCGGAACATATTGCTGCGGAGTATTATAGTTTTGTTCACCTAACGGTTTTTCGGAACCCCTAAAAATAGAGTTATATCCATATATAAATTAACAGGATGACCAGTTCCTGTCTATCTGTACATCTGTCCGTTGCCCTACAAACGATAACTTGAGTAAATATTGAGAAATATTGATGAAACCTTTACGGTTGCAGACATGCTCAATTGGACAATTTTCAGGCGCGGAAAATGTGGTTTAGGTAAGACATAAAACTGTAACATAGTACTCAAATTCGGTAGTGTAATCCACCAGCGAATAATGGATGAATAAATGATTCATGAGGATTCATATGAGCCGTTGTCCTAATTAGTTCCTCTGCTCTTCTTCATACCCGAGTTTACAACAACCCGCATATCATTCCTCCTTTTCGCAGTTTGGCGCCAATTGGAGATATTAAGAATAGCCAAGTCCTTCTCCACCAGGTCTTTCCAACGGAGTGGAGGTCTTTCTCTGCTTCTCCTGGCGGGTACTGCGGCGTAGCTGCTGTCTTTTAACTCGCTGAACTTTGTCAATGACGTCGTATATCCCGTATAGCTTATCGTTCCATCAAATGCGAAATTCGCCATTGCCAATGCGCAAAGGACCACAAATCTGTCGCAGAAAAATCGTAACTTCGACTCATCAGTTGTTGTCATCGTCCATAACTCCGCTTCATATAGGAGGATGGGGATGATGTGTGACTTGTAGAACTTGGTTTTTGTTCGTCGAAAGCTAAACTAACGGCACGAATATTGAGGCCAATGAAGTCAATATCATCGTCATCGGCCAACAGCTGTATACTCTTATACAAGATTGCACCTTTTTCTTTATTTTTGAGAAAGTACATTCGTACAGTACAGTACAAGACGGACACGCTTGCAGAAGTCCAGACGCTGAAACCAATTTTCGACGGCTTTCAAGCATAAATCGGCCGATACTGCTGCAATTTTACGTTCGATAATCTAATGGCGGCAAATTGCACGACCTAGCGGCCAATTGACTAGACAACTTCGTGAGATAACACGGTCACTAAACTTTGTTTTCAATAAATCGATTGTAACATTCGCACCAAACCGTAACTTTTGGAGTATAGTACATGTGGACTGCTGCCTGACCAATAACGTATATTTTGCTTATTGACAAAGCAATTCAGGCAGAAATTAGCCTCATCACTGAAGATGGTTATTCGATGAAAATCCGGATCATTTTCAAGTTGTTACTCAGCCTAATTCACGAACATATGACGATTCTGCTGGTCAAGCGGCTTCAATACCTGCGTCAATTTGATCTTTTTAGCATGTAGGCTAAGTTCATTTCGCAACATTCTCCACAACGACGTCACAGAGATGCCCAATGCTCGAGAACGGAGTGTGGTAGACTGATTTGGCTCATCCTCAATTGATGCACTAGCGGCAGCAATATTCTCGACACTTCTCTTTGGCTCACAGGCACGGGAACATTTTGTACTGTGCCTGTGGATTCAAAACTTTCCACTAAACGTTCAATTTTTGATCTAACAGGATGATTATAACGACCATTAATTGGACGTAGCGCTTTTAAAGAGGTACTTCCCGATCCTGACGGAATTTTTAGTATTCCTCAACGTCAGTTTACAGAGCCGTATTAGTTTTGCGGGAATGTTACTCTGAAGTTTTGCGCATGTCGCTTTCTCACCAGGAAACTGCTCACTTATTGAAACCGCCGATATCAGACAGTTATAGCCTATAGCTTCTATACAAACTGAAGGATCAAACTCAAGTTTTTTTTTAATTTCTCGAGCTATTTTCACGAAATTTGATCTCCCAACATATTATTCAAATCTCAGCAGTATAACTTATAACTGCCACATAAACGGTTCGATCAAAATCAGAATAAATTTTATAATATTAATAAAAAATTTACCTGAGGGGTATTATAGCTTTGGTGCAGTCGATGTTCATATTCTTTCTCATTCAATATAAAGTTTTGTCGAAGCCAAATTTTCAATTTCTTTTCAACTCGCTCCGTGTAGCTTTTTAACCTGAGGAACGAGAGTGGTGTGCAGTTCCTATGCGGACAATGTAGCTTCTTTTGTAAACGGAAAGTTCTAATCTAAACGCGGTAAGCAAGTAGGGAATCCTTGATGTTACTCTCCCCTCTGTGGTAGTCTCTATTTGTTGTTAATTTAACCTTGTTAATAAATTTGTGGTAAGCACAAAACGCTTTGTCGGTTCTGGAGTTCATGCGTAATAAAAAGCACGATTATGTTTTGAAGGGAGATCTATCTATTTTGGAAGAACCCTTGCCTAAGTGTTTGTTCTTCACTTCATTTAACAATTTAGCTTTCACTGACTCTGCTGCACAGTGATTATGATCTAAAGTCTGATAGATTTCTCTTGTAAATGTATGTCAGTAGACCAGGCAGGGACCATTTTTTTCATATTTTAATAAGGCGTAAAAAAGTGTGAGTTTCCATAAACGATAAAACGATTATTTTTCTTATTTTGTCATACTGGAGATTCGTTAATATTTTTGCCTCTACATAAGAACACACTCATCATCTAACAGCAGTACAACTAAATTCAAAAATAAACCGCATAATAATATTGCAAATTTAGAACTTTAAAATTATACACTTTTGTGGAGGAGTTCTAAAGCAGCTTGGAATGAACAAAACAAAAAACGAATTTTTATCGCTGCATGCGCCGCTCAAGCCAACAACGTGCGCATCAAAGTGCAATGAGCACGTGCGCATGCGCAGATACTCCGCCCCTGCCTCGAAGAATAAGCGAATTTTTAATTGTGTGTTACGAAATCCACACAAGAGAAATTCAGAAGAGCCCAAATGCATAAACACAATGTCCAAACAATCAGTGGCAGTTGTCCGCTTTGCACTACCCCGCATCCGTACCTTCACAGCATTCGGGCAATGGCGATCAGCGCCGACGGCATTTCGTTCCAGATTATTGCCGGTTGGCATTGCAAGATTAATGGCATTTTGTTTACTTTGGCCTCAACATCTTTTTTATTTACTCGCTCGCTATCAACTGCAATATTGATTTTGTCGTTGTTTTTGCTGTTGGCTCATACAGATTCGATTTTCGATTTGTGCCAACGACTACTCATTCTGCACACCGCCCACCCGCTCGCTTCTTTATACCAATAGGCATTTCGCCCAGTAACCTGTCTTTTTTACCGCGCATTTGCACTTGGCCGTGGCGGACGGTAGCCGCTCAGCCGTCTTTTGTGTTGTTTTAGTTGTGCTTATACACATGGCTGGCGTTAAGTGTTTACAACAATGAAAAGCCTTTCAAATGAACATTATAAGTAAATAATTGCACACATCCACGATCAGTTGTCATACACTCCCCCGGCTTGTCATAGTTCTTCCCCGTCATGCTAGTCTTTATATTCGACTGTGTTTACTAACTTTTACACTATTTATCTAAGTTTTTTTTCAATTATACACATGTAAGCAGCTTCGTAGCTAGAAATTTATATAACCAAAGCTCGTTCCACAGCGCGACTCACTGCGCTGACCAAGTGTTAGCTATGTATATGTAAAAAGTCGCACTGTCAATGATAGCAAACGATTTTGGGCTGGTAGGCATTATCAACAAACAATAAATAAATATCACAAAGGTGACTAATTTTAAAACGGCCCAGCATATTTAGATACATACAAGTATAAGCGTCCTATCTACTATAACACCGGTTTGCAGCTTTAGCAAACTACACCGATCAATTAGAAAAATTAGACTTGCACATTTACTTACAATTATGTACATATGTAATCTCCTCATAATGGTACCATTATCTCGAGATCATTGAAAATTTGATACGAACTCATAATACACAATCACAAACAATTTTTTCTTCGAAAATATTATAAACTGAACGACGGCCTACACTTCACGTCATTAGCGCATTTCGCGATATAACTGAAATTTTCGCATTCTACGGAGGGCGGCAACAAAATGGCACTCCTAGATAATACGCCAACAATTACGAATAAATGCGAATCCACCTACATATGTAAATTTATACGACTTTGTTATGAATGTCCCATTGAAATGTTTGATTACTTTTTTTTTGTAAGTTAAGTTGTTTTTGATAGCAATTTAAAGAAATGGGTAAAGTTGGAGGTAAGCTCCAGATATAGAGTGTTAACTGATATGACGTTATCGTATCAGCGAATATTCCTGCAAATTTGAAAATTTTTAACGAACAAATATTGGAAGCACTGCTACCAGCCCACCTATAATTACGACTACTTTTATTTTTGTGATTGACTGCAATGAATAATGAAGAATGACCGGGCTATATGGTGGATGCGATAAAACCTCCCATCCGAGCTCCCGTAGCTTCTGACGAGCCATCAACACGGTGTGTGGTCTGGCGTTGTCCTGGTGGAACACTAACCCTTCCTGTTGGCCATTTCTGGACGGCTTCTGGTCGATCGCCTGCTTCAAGCGGTCCAGTTGTTCGCAGAATAGCGTCTGGCCATACGGCAGCAGCTCATAGTGGATGATCCCTTCCAATCCCACCAAACACACAGCGAAACCTTCCTGGCTGTCAATACCAGCTTGGCCACTGTTTGGGACGATTCGCCGGCCTTCGACCACGATCGTTTTCGCTTGATATTGTCGTATGTGATCCATTTTTCGTCGCCAGTCACCATCCGCTTCAAAAATGGGTGGAGTGCGTTCCGTTTCAGTAGCATATCACAGGCATTGATTCGGTCCAGAAGGTTTTTTTTCGTCAAATCATGTAGCATCCAAACATCAAGCTTTTTTGTGTTTGTTTGGTGGTTTAAAATTGTCTGATGACTAACTCCCATCTTGTGGGCGATGTCACGAGATACCACATGCCGGTCTAACTCGATGTTTTGCATGATTTGATCCGTATTCGTCGTCATAGGTCTTCCGCCGGTTGGCTTATAAATGGTGTCGTTTTCACCCGCTCTGAATACTCGAAACCATTCCTCCGCAGTTCGAAAAGATAGAGTACCATCCCCCAAAACACCATTAATCTCACGGACGTTTCTCTAGCGGATTTGCCTTTAACAAAGGAAAACTTTAAAGTAACGCGGATTTCGGCGTTAGTGAACTCCATGTTTACACGTCTATAACTGTTGAACGCAATATCCAAACTAATCATGCATAGCGTCGTTTTGTAGGTTATGTCAAGACCTTTCAAAGATGGAAGGGAGATATTTGACAACTTAATATAACAAATGATTACACACATCTAAATCTCTGTCATAAAGCTATAACTTAACACGGAAAAACGGTAAGTTCGGTAATACCCCTCACAAATTCAAATTGTTCCCGACAAAATCATCGTTTAATAGACCAGTTTGTGCGACAGAAAATGTTTAGGGATCGTACAGTTACCTTCGACAAATATCCACGCCAAAGTTCGTGGAGATATCTTGTCAAATAAAAAAGTAACGTCGCGTAACGTGAAAAGTTCGTCCGGCACCCGAAGTGTAACCAATTAAAAAACCATAAATTTGGTTTGGAAAATTATTTTTACTTATTTTAAAGTACAAAATGTGTGAAAATAATCATAAATTCAAAACCAATTCACTTTTGCTCGATATGACCACCTTTTGCCTTAACTATAGCCTTGAGACGGTCAAAACACGAATTGCAAGCTGCACAAATCTGACTTGCCGGTATTTTGGCCTACTCATGGACAATGGATTTCTTCAGCATCTCGAGACTGGTGTATTTTTTACTTCGAACCTTGCTCTCCAAAATGACTCAGAGAGAATAATCCATTGGATTCGCATCTGGTGAATTCGAGAGCCATTGTGTGGTCGTAATGAAGTTTGGAACGTTGTTTTTGAGCCATTCTTGGTTCACTCGCGCTTTGTGAGACAGTGCTGAGTTGTTGAAACGTCCATGGTTTGCGACCGAAATATTTGTTTGCCCACGGCTTCAAAGCAGCCTCCAGAACACTTTCCCGATAATATGTCGCATTTACTTTGACGCCAGGCTCAATGAAAACAATTGGAGAGCGCCCATCTGCGGTGACAGCGGCCCAAACCATTATTTGTGGCGGGTGCTGCCTCCTAGTGAACAACCGATGACTAAACCCTATCGTTTTGAGAGTTTATGAATTACTCACTTGTAAACATTTTTCGTCAGAAAACACAACGTTCGGAATTTAACCGCTTTCGGCCAAGTGAAGCTGCTTCGCTCTCTCAAGTTTTACTTGTTGCTGCTTCGGTGTGAGATCATGAGCCTTTTGGAACTTGTAAGGCTTGCCCTTGAGCTCATTTTTCAATATGCGTCGCATGCTGCGGTCGATTGGCACTTCGTCGTGGATTTCGGTCAAGTCGCTTCTTAACGTTCCGAACCATCTCACGTGACGTTGCAGTCTTTTGATGACCACCTCCATGGCGTTTTGCGATGCTACCAGTATCATTGTAACGAGTGATGGTGTGATAAACAAAAACTTTATTCACATTAAGGTGTTTGAGCTCACGAACAATTGCTGACTGTGATTTTCCAGGTAAATATAAAGCTATTACGTTTAAATTCCATCGCTGATCACTTGTTTTGCGTTCACTTTTGTCAAATTTGTCAAAACGCTTTTGTACACTTGTGAACAATACTCTGAACTGTCATTCAGCAAATTTATAAACAGCTGATTCCAGTGCGACAGCTGCGCGAACGGTGTGAAGGTGGTGGTCTTCGGGTGTCAGACCCTATATACAACCAGTTAATGCGGATCGTTCAGCTATATGCTATAATGGTCCGATTGCGCAAAATTTCAGATCGATATCTAAGAAACTGGAGGTGTAACCGACATAGCTAAATCGATTCAGCTTGTCATGCTAATCTTTTATGTTATAAAGGGTTATCCATTTCGGGGTTCCCTACTTTTTTTTATAGAAAAACACATACACTTCAAATTCATTGAGGAATTTATTAACTCCTCCTATATTTATTATCATTCGAAAGAACATCTTTAGCTTTTATATTTCGAAGATTACCTTTTTCAAATATTGGCCAGAGCTACGTCTCAGATGATTCATCCGTTGAGTCCAATTTTCATGCGAGCATTTCAATTGGTAACGGGCGAATGACACGCGTCATGTTGTGCTCCAAGGTCTGAATCGATTGTCCGCATAGACTTTAGACTTTACATATCCCCACAGGAAAAATCCTTACCGTGTGATATCATAATCTTGGTGCCCAATTGACCGGCCCAAAACGTGAAATTTTCTGCTCACCAAATGTTCTCTCAATAAATCCATTGATTAATGCGATGTGTGGGAAGTGGCGCCGACTTGTTCAAACCAAATGTCGCCGAAACCACGAGCTTCAATTTCGAGCATCAAATAGTCTGTTATCATTGCGCGATAACAGTCGCCATTAACGGTTACGTTCTCCCCGGAATAATTTTTGAAGAAATATCGACCAATGATTTACCGGACCACAAACCTCACCAAAGCGTTCTTCTGGAAGAAATGGCAACTCTCGAATCTCTACAAGTTCTGGTATATACATTGTATTTGGTTAGAAAACGTCGGATCTTCTTGGAACTTTTCAAGAGCCCAAAGAGCGAAGCGATGTCGGTTGAGAAAATTGAGCGGCGTCAGCCTTGCACTAGCTATGTATATTTTATAAGCTTTCAATTTAAGATCTCGACGTAAAATGAGCCAAATCGTTACATAAGTCAGTGCGAGTAGCTACGAATGTGCGCCGATTCGACTCTCCACGGTCTTCGTGTACACTCTGAGTTACGGCTGCTATATTTTCTTTATTATCTACAGTATGTAACACAATTGAGCAAATAAAATCACGAATATGGATTCTTACAAAAAATTAGTATTTAATTTGGGCGAATTGAATTACAGTTTTTTCAAATACATTCTTCAGTCCGTCTATAATATAAAACAACAAAAGAGTAACAAATTTATTCAGGTTTTATAAGAAGAAAATATAAATTCTCTTGTATGGCACTTGCTCAATTTTGATACAATGTAATTTTTACCGCTTTAATATTTAGTATAGCCTCCTTTGGCCGCAATCACCGCTTCAATCCGCTTGGGAACGCTATTGACTAAATCTTCACATTCTTTCTTAGTGATGGAGTTCCATACTTCTACACATCTAGTAAATAATTCCGCCTTTGTTTTCGGTGAACTGGCATAATTGTATACCCTTTTTTTTAAAACAAACCACAGGTTCTCGATAGTATTAATATCGGGACTTTGAGGGGGCCATTCCAAAGTTTCAATTTGTTGCCTTCTAAGATACTCCATAGTCTTCTTAGCTTTGTGCTTGGGGTCGTTGTCTTGCATCAGAACGATTTTGCTACTGTCCAGACCCAATTTCTCCAACGAAGAAAAATACCCTTGCCTTAATATATCTATATACATATTCGCGTCCATATTTCCGTCGATTAAAATTAGGTCCCCAACACCACTTTTACAAAAGCCACCCCAAAAAAGGACTTTTCCGCCCCCAAATTTGAGTGTTGGGATGACATCGCGGCTGGTAATAGTCTTTGATGGCTTCTTCCAAACGTAATGTATTCCGTCTGACCCGTGAAGATTAATCTTGCTTTCGTCTGTCCAAAATACATTCGCCCACTGTTCTGGAGTCCAGTTTCGGTGCGCTTTAGCAAATTTTAGACGTAGTTCTTGATGACGTTTAGTAAGCAAAGGTTTTTTAATTTTGCGCCTGGCTTTAAAACCTAGTTTTTTCAACTCGCGGTGTACAGTCATGCGAGAAACTTGTTTTCCGTAAGTCCTCTCCAGTTCTTTTTGAATCTCAGTACCTGATTTTACTGCTCCCGAGGCCGCCAGACGGTTGATAGTTCGTCTATCATGGTTATTTAAAACGGATCGCCGACCAGATCGATGTTTCGGTACTGATATTTCATGACAATTAGCAATATTTTTCACTGACCCAAATGAAATTTTAGCTAAATTTGCAACTTGCCTATATGAGAGCCCTTCATTCAACCATTGAAGCACAGATTTTTTAATAGAGTCAGCAATTTTCTTCATTTTTCTATAAAAAACACACGAAGTTAATCAGCTTCACAAAAAACAACCTTTCTAATTCTACTTACCGTCTATAAAATGAAAAATACTTCTGAAAACGTTAGTTAATTGATAAATTTAGCTAGTGGTATTTAAAATACTCGAAAGTTGTTTATTTGGTCTTAGTTATGCTCACACGCCTGATCGCAACCGATGTTGTAACACAATTGAGCAAATGTGCACGTGGAGCAAACCAGACGCAGCCAGAAAATTATTGAGAAATTGTACCGTTATATTTCCGTGAAAAAAACTCAACTAGTGTACCTATTCGAATACATATATATTCTTTTCGTAATAAGTTGCGTAGTGCAAAAAAGTTTTGAAATCAGGAATATTTGATTTTATTTGCTCAATTGTGTTACATACTGTATGTAGGGTCGAGAATTGCTGCCTCTAGCGCATCAATTAAGGAAGACCCTAATCAGTCTTTCAAACGTTGTTCTCAAGCGTTGCAAGAGAAAAACAAAAACAAAAAAGTTACGGTTTGGCGCGGTTTATGTGCCCGCGGTGGTAATGGGCAGTACTTCTTCCGTGATGGTCAAGACCGGTACGTTACTGTGAATGGGAATCGCTACCGCTCAATGATAATTGAATATTTTCGACCCGAATTGGATGATATAGACTTGGACAATATGTGGTTCCAACAGGACGGCGCCACAAACCACACAGCGAAATTCACCGATTTATTAAAAACCAAGTTTGGTGAAAGTGTTATCTCAAGAAATGGCCCAGCCGATTGGACGACTCGTTCGTGCGATTTGACGCTCAATGAAATATTTATCTTTAGAAAGATCAGTGATTTCTGAAAACACATCTTTTATCAAGAGTTTTTGCAGGGTTCTCGAAATATTATCAATCAATTTCTTCCCATTAAAAATATTAAGTCAAATTTTGGTCGTGAAATAAACAAAATAAAGTTAAGTTCAATTAAATATATTTCAACTATCTTAGAGAACGTCTTACAATATTTTTAAAATACACTTTTTGAGTATATAATTAAAAGAACATCTCCAATTCAAGAAGCGACAGCCCTTTAAAATTTTTTCATTTTATATTAACTTATTTACATTTTTAACTATCTCATAAATCTACATGTAACATATATTCAAAGTATTTTTTCAAACACGAGCACAACAAATGGGCTCTACGACAGCTAGAAACTAAAAAATCGTTAAATCTCAAACAAGTCTTATAAGCCGAGCTATAAAATATTTATTATCTATGGCGCCAAGAGCTTTGCATAGAAGATTGTATCAGAAATCGACAATGAAAATATTTTGAAACCCAACTACTTAGAGGACTGGAAAGCATTATGCAATATGGACGTAAATCTATCGCGAATATTGCCACGAAACCGAAACTACCAGCTTTACTTTAACAAATTCTCTACTCCAAGAGCACCCATAAGGACATTAAGATAGTAAAACATTCCCAATAACAAAAAAGATATGATGAAGCTCAACTCTGGCAACACCACTTTTATATGTAGAAAATGAGCTAGTTTATCCGTTATTTGCTCTCTTCTTACGGCACCCCCTTTAGCATTATACTATAATTATATTAGCACTCATACGTATTTACTTGCCTATTGGCAAACTAGTGACTTTGGTAAATAATCTCCCAATGGACGTGACAACAATACTCGTAGCATAAGACATAAGACACCGAAGACCATTGGGCAAGGGGGTGAGAGGCGAGCTGACTAGCGAGTGCATTTTTCAGTTGAAAGCATTATTGCTAGCAGTCAGCAATGCATTAAGGTCAGAAAACATTCAATGTTCTTTTCAAAACGCATGCTATGTGCTCAAGTATATGCTGAAAAAGAATTTAAAAAGCCACACGCCCCACAAAACATAGTCAACACCTCAAATGCCGACGTCACTGTCATTGCCTCTTGTAAAGCTATTCGTCAGCCATTTTGATTTGGCATTTGGTGTGTGAGCCGCGTTATTTGGCGGCTATTGTTGCCATTATTTTGGTTACTTTTACCATTAAAACTATTGTTTTTTCTCTCTTGGTGAGTAGCTGGCACCGAAGTTGTCTGTTGTCTGAATCCATTTTACTATTGTTGTAGTTAGTTAACGTTTCGACGTTTTCTTTTCGCAACATTTGAATGATTCCCCGTTTGTTCGTTTCGTTGTTGGTCGTGCCAGTCCCACGGGTAATTATTGACACGGTTGTATGCATGCGGCGGCGCAGAGTTGCTCCAGAAAGCGCGCTACAGCTACACAAACATGAAGTGAATGAAAATTCATATCTGCATTATACACACACACGCACCTTCACCATGGAGACAAGTCACCAAGGGGTGGGAAATAATGAGTGCAGAGATAACAACATTTGGATATATTCGTATAGACTAATATGTATGTTAGTGTTAAAATTATATATTCACGTTTTCATGTCAGAAAACTATGTTGATATATACAAGTACATACATACATATATATTTATATATGTATAATATGTCGTCTTGTAATTATGGTACAAGAGGCATTGTAAAGTAACAAAAATTGCCAAAAGTCGAGTATTTCTAATTTCATTGCATAACCAAAGACAACACAAAATATATGGTAAATAAATCAAGTTTCCTTAAATATTAAGTGTCAATAGTCAATTTGAAATGACCTTTTGTATGTTTACATATATTGTCACGTAAAAAAGTTATCGATACTTTTTGTTGATCAACAAATCGGAGCTTCCAACCACTACAGTTTTGTTGATTTAATTTTTATATAATATTGTTACTCTGCTGAATATGTACATACTGTTATAAGCAAAAAATAGTAAGTTTGGCCTGTTCGCAGGAATTCAGAGTGCATCGCACCCCCATAATCGAAGAAAACAGTCAACACAACCTTGATTTTTGACCTACTTTGACGTGAATTTTTCGACTTCGACTCATCTTTGCCACGATATACGGCTGTTTGATCGACGGTTTCTGGGTCGTAAGCATAGATCATAGACTCATCGCATCGGAAAGCATTGTTTCACAGACATTAACGCGATGCCGTTTTTTCGAAACCATTTAGTGATATTGGAACCAATCGTGCTTTACCTTTTCTTAGGCCCAAACGATCTTTCAAAATGGTTTTCATTGATCCTTCCGATATTCCAATGATGCCAGTAAGATCTCTAACTGTTAATTGTCGATTTTCAAGCACGAAGACCTTTATTTTATTAACGTGTTGGTCATGAGTTGATGTTGATAGCCGTCCTGGACGTGGTTCGTGCTCAAGACGTTCTCAATCAAAAACACTAGCTCGCGGCACACAATTATCACCGAAGACCTTTTCCTTTTTGCACTTTAATGGAACTTCTTTTTTGAATAATTTCACTCATCATAAAAATCCCAGAATGCACTTTATGTACTTCGGAAAGACAAGAATGAATTTTCGGGCGAAATTTTAGTTAAAATGTCTTACTATCTTTTGCCCACTGTAGTACATTGAATAGTGGAGATACACAAAGAATTTAATATAACGCAAAATTAGAAAAACATAGCCAATACCTAGTTTAAATTATAACACGTCTTTTTCATATGATCCTATATGAAGTTCGACGGTCAACGTCAGGCAGCATTTTTCCTTGGGCCTGCCGTAAATTACGTCGCAATGGCCGAGTTTTGAGCATTTTCTTTTGAAAATACTACAAAATCTTTTTAAAATGTGTGTCGTTATAATAAAGTTTTAATAAAATATTTAATTTTTGTATTAAAAATAATGGAAATAAAAAAACTGTCTTTTGCGGAAAGAAACCCTTGAGCAGTTCGATATTCTTACTAAAATGTATAAAAAAATATGTGTTTTCGCCAAATATTTACTTTCTTAGCTCATGATATGCAATTGCCAAAGTAAATCACTTTTTGCTAAGATACCACGCACACCAAGTTTTCTTAAGATATTTTTTAACCGGAATCCAGTTCCATAAATCAGAAGAAGGCGATATAGGTAAGCTTTCAAGACTTGATACCAAAATCTCTAAGTTTAGTGCGACTTTCTCATCCAAAATTATTAAGATACATATAAGTATATTTAATTTTATGCTAAAGCAGTCCGATCTAAATGCTTTCTTCAGATATTGTAGCATTGCTTTTGAAAATAATTCACGCCATCATCTTGTCAAATAAAAAGTTTTCCATACAAGAACTTAATTTGGATCATTCAATTTTATTATAGTAGTCCGATATCGGCGTTTTCGACAAATCAGCAGCTTCTTGGACGTTTGCAAAATTTCAGTTTGATATCTCGAAAAACGAAGAACTAGTTCGCGTATTTACAGACAGACTAAACTGGCTAAGCCGACTCAGGTCGCCACGCTGATAAGTATCATATGGCATATACTTTACTGGGTATTACAAACTTCTTGGCAAAGTTAATATACCCTGTTCGGCGTACAAAAATGTGGTGAAATAATCAACTTTAGCCAGAACTGCTAGCATTTATATAGCAATTATAGATCTGCATTTGCATATATTCATATGTTTATAATATACACATATACACATCCTTACATTCAGTTGCATTTTTAATAATTTCACACGGCCACTGACCTTTTTATGTACATCGCATGTGCATAATTTTATTGTTTGCATACGCGATCGTGCAGCGTGCGGCTTCCACCGTCGGTATTTGACGAGCTGATCATTTGCAGATCAGCAGCATCGTAAATTGTGCTTAATTGCCGGAGTAAACGAAGGCGGCCAGTTCTGTAAGTCCTTATGAACAAATTAATATTAAATGTAAGCGTAAACAAAATGAAAAGTGATCGCATATTTAAAATAAGCAATAATTCGGGATTGTGATATGGGTGGTGAATGACATTTAAAACAACAACACAAGACAGCGGGTGCCAAGACTGCTTAATTTATAATTAAACATAAACAAATTTGGCTGATGCAATAAGGGCGTGAATTACATGACCCAGTTAGGGATAAGAAAAAATTAGATGCAATCTTTAGCACTGTTTAGTATTGGAAGCCTAATGAGCAGCCACATTATATGCAAAAATACCAGTGCTGTAGTCAAATAGTCATGCACTATGGACGCTTCAAGGGATACTATATATGTAGTAAGTAAGAATAATAGCTTTGTTCCAACAAATATGGTAGCACAAATTAAATTCTTTTCGGCGGCTCATAAAGGATCACAGTTTTTGCAAATGAAAGTAATTAATTATCATTTAAGGCGTTATGTACGGTTAGACTTTTCGAAAAATCTACTTTTTTGTTTTCGTAATGTACATATATTTAAGAATACACACAGAAAATTTCATATCGTTCCGCTGAATATTTTCGAAGTAACACGCAAATTTGAAATTTCAGAGCGTTTGGTAGTGCACTCCAAACATTGATTGCATTTTTCTCAAAATGGCTGACACACATTACTCAAAAACGGCAAAACCGTTTGTCTCAAATTTTAACTCGAGTTTCGTAAATATATTTTTTTAGTAATTAATATAAATTTTTTTTAACAATAAGTACTTTTTTTTATAAATAATTTAGTTCCGAAATTTAGGTCAAAAATCTATTTTTTTTAGAAATCGCCATTTAGTCAAAAAAAAAACTATTTTGCTTATTCCTTCGATTAATTACTATATATATTTAACATTACAAACGAAATAACGAAATCTACTTGGTTTTTTTTATTTCAGAGTTATAGTGGTCACCGCAAAACGCTTTTTTTGAGAAAAGCTCCCGGAGAGCAACTGTAGTTCCTAACCAAATAAATATTTTTACTAATACTAAGTTTAAAAATGCAGTTAAAAGATACCATGTGTACAAATTTTTGGAACAATAAAATTAAAAGTTTTCTCAAAAAAAAAAAAAATCCGGAATGTTTTCGGCCTTCTAACGGTATATAACCCCTTAAAATCCTATCACTAAACCAACAGCAATAATTTCTCATAGTTAGCAAAAAAAACTATTGTAAGTTAAAACTTGAAAAAATATGTCGTTCATTTTCTTTTCAGTAAAAACAATGCCCAGAGCACAACAACAGAGTTTTTCTCAATTTAAAAATTTCATTTATTTCGTACTTACAATATTTTACAATACAGCTTTTACAATTACACGTGTTCCCGCTAAATATTTTAAGATTCTCGTCTGGCATTTGTTATATGTACGTATAACTATTGAGTCCTTGCTGCTATTATCTTTTTATACAAGTACAGTTATACTTATCTATGTATATGTGTTCTTATACAGGCGCGTGTATTTATGTTTTTAGTGTACCTCTGTAGGTTTCCTGTTTTGACTAACTGTGGATTAATTATATTTTGCACATACATATATCTTTAAAGCTAATACTTACTTTCTAGCGCTGCATTATCGGGGAAAAGTTTTTTTTTTAATTTTGTGTTCCGACTTTTATAATTATTATATAAATTGGTATTTCTTTTAAAAATTTGTTTGATAAAAAATTATCATACTTAGAGCTAATTATTTAATTATTTACAGAAGAGTGCAACGATCCTCATAACCTATAAATGGACTCATAATAGCATTGCTGTCGATATAACTGACGTATGCGCGCATATTGCAATAAATGTAGGAAATAATTTATTTTAATGTTTATTGATTTATTACTACCGTTTGCTAGTTTTACTTTTCAACTTTTGTTTTTTTTTTGTTGTTTTTAGTTTGTAGACCAAAAGTTGAGCGAAATAATAATAATAAGTTAAATGAAAGACAAAATCGGCGGAGCTTAATGACATCTAACGTTACGTTACTATGTAGCTGCAAGTGCGAAATGCGAAAAGTTTAGAAAGACCATAAAGAATCAGAGTAATATACAAAAATATAAGATATAAATATAAATTTAAGTTTAACGAACCACTTTACAAATAGAGTCAAAGATCAAATTCTTTTCAGGCGGGTCTATTATAAAAATACTATTTCTAACACCGGTTAACCCAACGACATACGAATATGTAAGAATTTATTTTTTAAATTTATTTATTTCGTATATAAATCACCTCTAATGAATAGAGGTAGATTAAAAAATCAAAAACAAAACACGTCAACATTCCACTGAAGGCATAATACGCTTCACAGGTACACTCCTTATAGCAGAAAAGGGTATAAAAAGACCTGTAGCTTTTGCAATTCTATGATAGATCAATTTGTATGACAGCTGTGCTATGCTATAGTGGACCGATCTGAACAACTTGTACGAAGAATGAATCGTTGTTAAATGTCGTGTATTAATCTCGTCAAAGAAAAACATTTTCCACACAAGAACTTGACTCATATCGTTCAGTTTTAAGGCAGCTTCATGCTACAGTGGTCCAATTTAAATAATTTATTCAGAGTTTATACCGTTAGCTAAAATAATTATCCATGCCAAATTTCATAAAGATATCTTGTTAAATAAAAATTTACATATAAGGACTTTACTTCAGTTTTATACCGAATTTTTCAGTAGAGATGATATAATTCCAAATATCGTTTCGGTCATTTTTTATGTCATGAGCTGTCCCTTTTTTCATTGTATTCCGTAATGTCTACAATTTTATTACGGATAGATATACACGAGACTAACTTTACAAGTTACTAACTTTTATTATCAAAGTAATCGTTCTTGAATTGCAGCTTTTGCAATTCTATGGTCGTAATAAACATCACCCCGTGTTCGCTATTCGTCGAATTGTAGAAAATTTACAAGCACCACTCAGATGAGAGTGCCAATAAAACAAACAACCGCTCAAAGTACTGAAAATATTGCTGCCGTTCAAGCAAGTGTTGCTGAGAACTGCAGTTTGTCGATTCCAAAATGTTCTCAAGAATTAGAACTGTCTCGAATCACAACCTGTCGGATATTGAGAAAGGATATGGGCTTGCAGCCGTATAAAATAGTTCTCACTCAAGAACTGAAACCATTGGACCATCGTAAACGTCGTGCATTTGCTGATTTCGCCTTGGAACCACTTGAAAGCGGTAACGCTTATTAAGAAAATCATATTCACTCATGAGACTCACACTCATCTGAGTGGTGCGGTAAATAAACAAAATTGTCGATTCTGGTGCAAAAAAAAATCCACAAATTATTCATGAACAACCATTGGTGTGGTTTTTGGTCTATTGGAATCAACGGTCCGTACTTCTTTCAAAATAAAGTTGATGATATCGTTACTGTCATTGGAGAGCGGTCTGCTAGGTACTACAAACTTTCGTGGCAAGCACGAGGAATTACAAATATTAACAGTAAAAATTATAATTCAGACTATGCATTGGATTCTTTTTAGAAACAGAGCTGTTATTTGTTTTGTATAGTACATATTTTACTACGTTTCTGAATTAATGCATTTAATTTTTACCAAAATTTCCTAGGAAAACTATAAAATCACGAACAGCTGACAAGCTTTATAATTTATTAGGAATGATAAAGCAAACATTTAGTTTTATACAGTCATTTGCAGTAATTCACAGTTGAATTGTAATAGTGAAGGGTCAATACAAATTTAATTTTTTTTCGATCTTTATCTATTATGGCATTCTAAAGCTGGGTTAATATTTCTTTATTTAGTTTATATTAACAGAGCCCAATAGAGCGCAAGATCTCGACCTAAATAAGTTTTTTTTTGTGAAACAAATATATACTTATATTCCAAAAAAAAATCACCTATTTGCACTTTGATGACAAAAAATGCATTTAAAAATTAATTTTTTACATAAAATGAAGTTTAATTAAGGGGTACATACTACATACATATATTTAATCATACACACAGAAAATTTTAATACGAGCTTCCCAAATATATTTTTTAGTTTTCTTAGAAAAAATGTTGGAAAATGCGCTTGTTTTTGGTCTTCTAACTGTAAATAACCTCTTAAGGACGAGTCGAGTACCAATACAGATTCTTTATACTTCCAGTTATGTTATGTTGTACTGAATTTAGTCTCGGCCATCGATATTCATTATGCCATTCTAAAGCTGTGTGTGTATGTACATATGTATGTTGCTTATATAGCGCAAGACCTCGGTCTAAGTACTAAGTACGTTTCTTATCTTTTAAAAATATATAGATATTCCAAAAAAGTGTTTTATATTCACTATGATGACAAAAATTTCACTTCAAAACTAATTTTTTACAAAAAAAAAATAATAAATTTATGAAATAAGTATCTAACTCTTACTCCGACTCCATTTACACGCCGAAAATAAAGAAATGCCAGTTTTTTGTTTCAAATTATTCAAAGAAATTTTATTTTACCTCTATATGTATATTATTTACACACGACTTACTTGCACTTATGCGACAGCTAACTTAATTAATATACAATAACAATATTGACTTCCCACTTATAAATAAATATTTTTGAACAGATCAAATGTGTTGAAATTTATAAAATAATATGACTAAGTTTTATTTCGTGTTTTATACTTAAACACCAGCATATAACTGTAAAAAAGCAAGCACAAAGGAATTTTACATTTCATTTATCACAAATAAATGTTTTGTTGTTTTTTTTCTTTTAGAGTAGCATTTGGCGAAGAACGTACGAAATGTTTAATTTATACACATAATATTATATAACAACAAATGCTGGGGCTCGAAAGAAAATTATTTTTATTTGAATAAAATGCAATAGGCATGTAAATTTATATTAAATAACTGCAAATTCGTACTACACACATACATAGCTACATATGTACATTATAGTAAACTAGAATTTTGATTTTTCATTTGTGATAAGCGAATGCGTTCCTCGTTTTTTACTCCAACTTTTGGTCTACAATATTTTTTACATACAACCGTTTGTCTATACGAAAAGTGCCTTTAAGTGTGAGCGTAATTACAAAAACTCTTTAGCAAACGCTTTAACGACAAACAAAGCATTGAATAATACGTAAAAGGTTTACCTTCGCAAAATGCAACTGCACAGAAAACACGCCCTCAGGCCAACATGCGTGAGGCCCGGTGTCCACCGCGCAGAGCTGTCTCTACTTTGGTGCTCGCGCTTTGCGACACTTACCGCTCAACAAGTTGGGCGCTCTGCATTTTACATTTTGTATTTATTGTGATTTTCATATTTACTAATTTAATGATTGTATCAAACACTGTTTACATGCAGGAGGTTTTCAAGTTTTGGCGGCTTTTTGAAACAAGTGGTAAAATTAAACGCAGCTCAGTTGCTTTTCGAGTTCTTCTAATGCCACGCAATGCTCATACGTATGTATTTTAATAATGCATATTTGTTTGTGTGTTTTCATAACTTACGGCTGCTCGGTTGCTCACGTTTGCACTATTTTGCTGTTTTTCTGATTTTCTGTTTTTTAAGAAATTTACAGTGAACTTGTACATGTATAAAACTATAAACTATTGAATTCGTTAATTACATTTAATTTAGTTGATTATTACCTTTGCGATTACACAGTTTTTGTTTTTTATTAAATACGCAAAACTCTATTTACTTTGTTTTTCTTAAAAACATCACTTAGTTTCTCGTTTGATTTTAATTGCATTATTATTTGCAAGTTTTAGAAACTTTCAAAGTTTTTAATTTTTTTAATTCTATTTTACATTTGATTTTAAGACTTTGCTGCTAATTATTTTATAGGGGAGTTTAAGTAGACTGTTAATTATATTTCTTTTACTTTGTATTTGTTGTATTTCAGTGAAAAATTTTTACTACTAAACCGTACTTTTTCTTTGTATTTGCTTATTTTTTAATTTTTTTTTTTTATTTATTTTATAATGTTGTTCATTATTCATTTACTTAGTTTACTTAACTAATTTCAAGTTAACACAGATTAATGCACTGGTATAGCTCTGGCAAATGGCATACAACCGTCCACTTACTTAATAAGTCTACCTAACTATAACCCACTATAACTAAAGCGGTTCAATATTAAACCGCGCTTCAAGTGGTACTGTGACTCGGTCGTTGGTCCTTCGTTCCCTGCACCTATGCATGTATATACATATGTATGTATACTGTATATACCGTATATACACGTATAGTTATACACCAAATAAAATAGTTGAATTCTGCACCGCCGCTAGTATACCCTTTCAATTAGCTCGGTTCGGCACACGCCGCAGCTTAAAAGCGCACCCGCCTCTAGCTTGGATTCTTCCGACGTCTTATGCTTGCACGCTTAAGACGATTCATATCCAAACCAGGCGGCTGACGCTGCCGCTGCGGCGGACGTATGCTATTCGCCACCGCCGCCAAATGAATTGAAATGCCTCACGCCTGGTGCGGCGGCACCGAATTGCAGACTCCATTCGAATAGGCGTCGGGCATGCAGTTGTTGTTGCTGCTGTTGGTGATGATGTTGCTGTTGGTGGTGATGATGATGCTGGTGCAGTGAGTGTGGATTTAAATTAAGGTGATGCATGCCGGTCGCGCTGCTCACACCCAACACCGAGGACGCCGAGGATGGCGATGAGGATGGTGCTTGCAGGGCGCCGCTGCTGCTGCCGGCGCCGGGCGATGTCTGTGGCTGTTGCAGATTGTGGTGGTGAGCGGTTGGATGTTGCAGCGCTGGATGCTGCTGGTCGCTGGTGTGGAAGAGGTGTGGGTGGTGCGCGGGATTAAGGTGCGGGTGTTGGTGTGGATGGTGATGTTGGTAGCGCATCGGATCAATGTACATAGCGGCGGCTGCAGCTGCCGCTATCGATGACGCTTGTTGTTGCTGCTGCTGTTTCACCTGACTCAAGTGATCACTTTCATTGTTGTTGTTATGCGTATTATTATTGTTGTTATTATTAGCAGTTAATCCAGCACCGATCGGCGATTGCGGCGACAGCACGTTGGTTGTCATTGTCGCCGAGGAGCCGCCCGAGGAGGATGGCGTGTTGGGCGCATGTTGGTTATGTGGCTGGTGTTGTTGCTGTTGTTGTTGCTGCTGATGCAGCGATGCAGGAGTGGACGCAGCTGCAGCTGAGTTCGACTCCTGGATTTCTGATTGCTAGTGAGCCGCCAACTGATGACCGGTCGCGGACTGCATATTTTGTGGGCTAAGCATGGGCGGGCTGTGACTGTGACTATGTGTACCCATTGGACTTCCATGCATATCGTGATGTGGATGGTAGCCGCCATGTGGGTGCATATGGCCTGGTGGCATACCGTCCATCATATCGCCACCCATTGTATTTGGTGGTGTCATACGCTTCTCCTTCTGCCTCCGATTACAAAACCACACCCGCACAACCTCTTTTTCCAACTGCAAGGAATCGGCCAGCGATGTGATCTCTTGGGCCGATGGCTTTGGTTGTTTGTGAAAATGCTGTTCGAGTGCACCTTTAACGCTCACTTCAATGCTGGTTCGTTTCTTACGCTTACGACCCTGTGCCGCAATTTTGTCAATGCTTGTTGGTGATCCAGTGGTGGAGTCAGCTTCCTCTAGCCATTTTTGTAGCAGTGGTTTCAATTTGCACATGTTCTTAAAACTTAATTGTAGAGCCTCGAAGCGGCATATTGTTGTCTGTGAGAAGACATTGCCATATAAGGTGCCAAGCGCCAGTCCCACATCCGCTTGTGTAAAACCGAGCTTTATACGACGTTGTTTGAACTGTTTCGCAAATGCTTCCAAATCATCTGAGGTAGGCGTATCTTCTTCACCACCCGATACGTCACGATCGCCTTGCAGATGATGGGGATGTATATGAAGTTGTGGAGACTCACCACGCAGTGCATGATGCAATGGTGGCACTCCTTGGTGATGCGCTGGATGAGCAGGATGATGCAACATTCCGTTCATCGCATGGTGATATTGCAAAGGTGAGCCACCCGTCGGAACATAGTGTGTGGTATGAACCGGTGCGTGCCATGTATGTGGGGAGGCCATGCCTTGTTGAACGCGTGACTGCTGTGATAAATGAGACATCTCTTGCTTCACCGCGTCCGCGGGATGATGGTGTGTATGATGTGTCATCGACGCCCATGGATCTGAGGGATGCAAAGGGGTCCAGTGATTTGATCCCAAACTACCAGAGGGTGTGATCGAACTAAGCCCACTCGCTGACACACCTAGACCTCCAGTACCGCCTGCTCCCGCACCACCCGCTCCACCCACAACTGCATTCGGGCTAGGCGATGAGGGTAACTGATGGTGGGCGGCAGCAGCGGCGGCGTGATGATGATGATGTTGCATGTATTTCATTTCGCCCGCATCGGCGGCCGATCGAGGCGATGAAGTATGATAACCCCCACCACCTAGCGCCATATCTAGATCACCGCTGGACGGTGTCATATATGAGGTGGCGGCCATCCCCACCGCTCTAGGGCTGTTCAGGCCCTCCACGCTGGCGGGGTAGGGCTCCAAGTTGGGGCTCAGTTTAACGACCTTGAATACCGATCTGTCAAAAGGAAGACCAGTGTCCCTATGCTCATTCCACTCGAACCGTGAGGCAACCGTCTTGAAGTCTTTTCGTTCAACGTACACAGGGGAGAATTCGATGACGACGATGTATTAAGAGCAGCGCGCAATGGCTGCTCAACGCAACAAAGAGTAGAAATTTGTTTGAAATCACTGGGTGCGTATGCCACTATAGACGCACTGGCCACTGCTTCTACGCCGATTTTATTGAAGCTTAAATCAACAAGTTGTGTAACACTAAAAATTCGATTTGCCGCCGGCTACTATAGCTTGTGCGAATTAAGCGGAGGCGGTTTTTTGGTTTGCGAAAGCTTAATTGACTAGTAAGCGACTATCGAGGCTTAGTTATGGCTCATACATGGGCACTCAACTGTATGTAAATTACGACAAGTTTTGAGTTGAATTCATTACATCAACAATCTTGTATTTTTTACACAATTACTTGTTTGTCATTTGATACACACCCGCACCTTTTATTTATTATTTTAACTTCTTGTCAAAATAATTGCTTTCTTTTCGTTTTATTTGTTAGAATTCTTTATATATTTGACAAATATGGGAGATGATTTTTTTTTTTTTTGCTTCCAGATACACTTTTCACTGGCAGGTTTCTGTCGCTTTGCGAGCGAGATTGGTCAACCGCACTTTATCAAAATAACCGTAATGTATGATGAGCACGAAGATAATATAGTATCTCTAAGGTTGCTTTTGGATTTCCATTTATACATGAATCAGAATCAGAACACGCATTCTCATTTGAAAAATTCAGCAACTTGCTTGGTTAAACGATCCGCACAATAATATCTTCTTACTTTGCTTATTCTATTTTGTACGCTTCAGACACGCGAAGACTGAAATTTTCTACGTGTAAACTCATAGAGCTATCGAAGTGAACTAACGTCATTCATCGGCGACAGAAGGTATCGGAGAGTAGCGTGCGGCAGCGAACGTCAGCGCCAAACAACCATACACAAGCACTCTGTATACGCAGCATATAACACTGTACACAGTGCACAACGAATAGAAGAGGTAACACGAACAGTGAGTACCGAATATCAGAACGACAACGACAACGTCGACGGCTTCAGGCAGCGTTAGCTCAGCCAAAGCCAAAGACAACGATGAAGGCGACAACAGTCAGCAAACCACCAGCGTAGTAAGCAGTCAAACGAAGCGCACAAAATGTAGTCGCAAAGAGCGAGTGAGTGCGCACACGAAGTGAAGGCAGAGTAACATCGGTTTGTGTTACTGCCACCGGCCGTGACAAAGGTGCAGGCTTCTACCAATGCGAAGGTGCGAGTGGATACGCGATAAAATGGCTGTTGATTATTCTCAAAAGAGTAAAGAACCTAAATATAGAGGTGTGTACGTCTCACATATCTCACGATTATAAGGGCCTGTGTTGGAACTCACATAGAATGGCAGACAGACCGACTTCAGTTGTTGGGTACAAAAACACTAAACATATGTTGCCACCCCTAGTGCGAGTGCGATGATATGATATTATAATGAAACCACACGGAGACTAACTGTTAAGTGCGAATGAAAGCCAATGATTTTTTCGTATTGAAGGCAAGAAAAGTAGTTGATAAGAAACATACACACTGCTTCCAATGCTCAATCGTTTTTGTACTTAGTGATTGTGTATGGTAGAGAGTATTTGTACCGCTAAGGCATTCAACAAAGAGAAACCGCGAAATCACCCGCAAATATAAGCAAGTTGCGTAAAAGAGTATTTGCCATTCGTGCTCATTCACCATTTTCGTTGACACGTTAGACTGCGATAGCAGATACTTATGGGACAGTGCCAACCCAACAATGATGTCGTAGCGATGTGTTTACTGCACGAAATTCCAATGGAACGCCTACAAGAAATTACATACCAGATTTCCAATTGTTCAGTGCCACTACTCAGTCCATTTAGTAAATGAAAGTGAACAGCGATTAGCATTCCTTTTTCATATCAGCTTGTTGATAATGTTTAGACTTATTGACTCCCCTTTATTTCTAGCATATGCTAAAGTATTTGATTCCATTTCATAGCGTTTTGCGCAGGAAATCGCGTTGTAGTTCCAGAAATTCCATTCATGCTTTTGAATGCAACTTACACTTCCGTCCTGCAAGAATTCAAGTCAGCACATCCAGCTGGAACAGTCAGTATTTGTGTTAACTCCGTACCTGCGATTTCAAAACGGTGCGCGCGCCCCACAGCATGCTTTATCGTACATTTGCACACACGGCTCCAAAAACGCCTAAAATAACCGGTCGTGTTTTATGATTATGAGGCGGTAGTTTGTGTTTGTTGCGACAATCGTTGCACTTGGATTTAAACTGCCACAAACAATAAGTCAAAAACAGTGAAAATTAGTTACAGCAACCAGCAGAGTCTTACTGTTAGCTCATTAAACCTCTATATGGTTTAAATTTTGATTCAATAGCAGTAAAAATGTTTTCGGACTTCATACTAACAGTTATTTTGGCTTTATTTCAATATTGTTGCAATGATAAAGTACCTTCAAACATATACAAATCCTTGCTTTTAGATCAATGTAGCCGCCTACCGTTTAAAGCTTCATAAATATATATTTTTTGTTATTTTATGAAAATCCAAATCAATTAAAATTCAGAATAACGCGTTCAAATGTTTCATCTAACAGTAAAACTAGGCCAATACACCCTTCCTTGTGTGCCGACGGACATATTTCGTACACATACCTACAACTGGTTTGTATTTAGTTTCTACTATTAAACAAACACACTTGCATGCTTAGCAATCTAGTTTTTGCCAAAATTGCGCCAGTTTCAAAACATACTCAATGTCAGTGGTGACAAGTGGAATGAGTGAAATACCTACCGTTCAAATTTGCATGCAAATGGCAAATAAAATGAACGCTCAGAAGCGAGACAGCGAGGCGTACTGGGGTGGGGTGGCAAATACAGACAGACGAGCTACCACGTATCAGACGTTTGTGTAGACAGCCGACTGATCGTAACTGATATATTGAAAACACTCTTTGTTTTGCAGTGCCACTTAGCATGTCTATACGTTTCTACACATAAACACAGCTTTGATAAGTGCTGGCATGCAATCTCTGAAATGCCTATTTTGATCCTTAAACAATATTCAATAAATGCGCCTTCAAGTATTGGCATGCTTTAAATTTAGTATACCCTGAACAGGGTATGTTAAGTTTACCATGAAGTGTATAATACCTAAAAGGAAATGTCGGAGGCCCTATAAAGGATATAAATACATATGTATATAAATGATCAGCGTGACGAGCTGGATCGCATGAGCCAATATTGTCACCTAAAATGCAAAATAACGTAACATAATTTTTCATAAGTTTACAGGCAAAGGAAAAACGACATATTACTCATATTGAAGAAGAATTTGAGTTTTGGTTATAAAATGGTTATATATTGGTTAACTCTGTCACCTCCCTCTTGTTGAAACGAAAGTAGTTCTAAGACCTATTTTTGCACTCATTTCGCTATCTTCAAATACTCCACAGCTTATGTTCATTTCATTGTTTAATGAGCGAGTGCTCTCATTTTTTCTCATTCAGTACCAAAAATGGCAAATTTTATATATACATATGTATGTACATAAGTTTATGTATACATAATTCATATTTGTATACACTGCTGTACTATTTATCAAGCTTTAAATGTGAATATGAAATTTGTTTAGAACTTTTCAACTAGATTGAAAATGAATGCAGTAAAAATCACCGAGGTATGTGAGCAAGAGATTACATGGCATGATACTCAGTATAATTATTGTTCTAGAGTCGGTTTCAATTGGTTACTGACTGTATTATATGCATATATGTATGTATAATATATGTGCTCTTAGAAACTGATAATTCATATCGACAATTGTTGTTATTTTGTACAATATACACACCTAGATATACGCCTATATTTAAAATTGTTAATGCCTTGCATAAACTTTGCAAAATTTGGCCACGAACACACCGGTTACACATATCTATCAAACTAAACATGACTATCAAAAATTTTTATCATATACATATGTAATATGAACGCTATGTGCTTCGGGTTGTTTGTAAAAATGAACAGAGGGAAAGACTTCAATAAAGTCAAAAAGAGAATAATTGTACCTGAAAATTTTACAAAATTTTAGGAATTCATATAAATGCTAATATATGTGTATAAGGAGATCCCTTAAAGATTTGAATTTAAATAAAATTTTTGTTATAAATATAGAAAGGTGAAAAAACATGAACCTCGACTGCACCGAAGCTATAAAAACCTTCACAGCTTCAAGTTTTCTTATAAAAAATTTGTGATACTCAGTCAATTCATATGTTCTAAACAATTTGCCGTTGCCTTGGACAAAAATCCATACTTAATTTCGTGAAGACAGCTCGTCAAATAAAAAAGTTCTCCTTACAAGAATATGATTTTGATCATTCAGTTTGTATGGCTTATATGCTATAGTAGTCCGATAACAGTAGTTCCGAGCAAACGAGCAGCTTTTTAGCAGAAAAAAGGGATGCTAAAATTTCAGAATAATATCTCAAAAACTAAAGGACTTGTCGCATATATGCATACAGGCGGACGGACATAAATAAATCTACACAGCTCGTCACGCTGTTCACTTACTTGTGTATATATAAATAAATTACAAAGTTGCCGACGTTTCCTTGAAGTTTGCCATAAACTTCGTGGCAAACTTAATATGCGCTATTAAAGGTATAATGACAGGATAAATTCCGTACTAATTTCAAAATAGATGTGTGAGAGGATAACGACATAACAATTCTCTTAGCGAACCTTTAACATTACTTTTGTTTGATACAAAGCTAAAGCGATTAGCCAAAAACTCAGATTCCTTAGAATATCAATTTGATCAGTTTTAAGTCACCACACTGCCACCATACACCATTTTCCAACTACTTATGTTGAATAGAGTCAGTTAATGCAGTATTATGCATTTTTTTTTTTGTTGCAACACACTTCATATGCATTGAAATCAAACAACAAATGACAACTACCACCTTCAATGATTTTCCAGCTTTTGTTGTTTTTAATTCTTTCAAAGTAAGATAAACAGTTGACACGCTTACAAACATAATACAATTGACTGCTGTGGGTATTTTAGAAATAATACGTATGAGGAAAAAAATGGCAGTTTGCTCATCTCACAATCATTAACAATTCAAATATGATAATTACGCACATTTAAATAATATGATGGCATGATAATTTTTCGGGATACGGCAATCAAAGGAGCGCGCTAGCACTAACCCTTGTAGTTTTAACAGTGCGACTTAATAGTTAACAACACTTGGTGTGCGGTACAGAGCCTGCATATATTTAGAATTAACTGCTAATTTGATAGACAGGTCGAAATCCTGTTCCACAGCACTGCTGTGCATATTTACTTTGAGCTATGCTAACGCGCACGCGCCACAAAGCGCCAGAAAAAATTATGTTAATAATGCAAACAAACGAGCTGCAGACCGCATAAGAAAAAAATCGCTGCGTGGCAAGGACTTGTTGCATAATTATGCGTACTACTACTTGAAAAGCCACAAAACGCTAAAGCGCTGCTGCTCATAGTAAAAAATTCATGAATGAAAAATGCTGAAAAGCCGCAGCGTCGTGGCGTTGAACTCCTGTCGCTTTGATTCAATCGAAAGGTCTACTACGACCAGTCGCCAAAGCAGCAGCCGCTACGGCTGGAACAAAAAAGAAGCCGTCAATTTAGCAGTAGCTGTGGTGGCGTTGATGAGATGCCGGCGTGTTGATGGCGTTGATAATGAGCAAGATTAGCATTTTGCAATGTTTTTTGGCAACCACTTAAAGCACACTTGCATTAACAGCGGCACCTGAACGCCAGCTCCCGCGCCATTAGCATATTATTTCGTATGTTATAGTTGTTCCATGTGCAGGCGCGTTTGGTATCAATGCGGTGGTCATTTCGTTTCGCGTTTTTAATTGAGCAGATGAATGCAGAGTGTGCGCTCAATGTTGGTTATAAATAAATGTATATTTTTTATGAATATTTTATCTGTTTACCTACTTGTCTTCAATCAATTAACCGTTACTTGTATATCTTCTTTCGTTGCAGACATATAGAATTATAGAGACACGAGGGCAGTGTTTTGAGCAAAGCATGATTTTGAATAAGACTTATAAAAGGCTTAAGGAGTAATATAAAGTTAGAAGACCGAAAAAAAGCGAATTTTCCTGATTTTTTTCCGAGAAAACTTTTAAATGTATTGATCCAAAAATTTGTTCACATATTCGTATCTTTTAACTATATTTTAAGACTTAGTATTAGTAAAAATATTTATTTGGAAAGGAACTATAGTTCATCTCTGGGAGTTCCTCTCTACTATATCTCTGAACTGAATCCTCTGAAATTATAAAATCAAAGAGATTTCGTTAAAGTAATGTTAAGTCTAGTAACTAAAAGAAGGAATATGCAAAATACAATTTTTTGACAAAAATCTCAAAAAATAAATGCAATGCAATTTTCTGTGTGTATTCTTAAATATATGTATGTAAATTAAGAAAACAAATCGAATTTTTGAAAATTCTAACTGTATATAACCTCTAATTGTGGTATTTAAGTCTAGAAATTTTAAATGTTCAAGCAAATGTCTAAAAAATGAGTTTTCGAAATTCAAACTATTTTCGGTGATATCCATAGGAATTTTCCCTACCCGGCGTTCAAATTACCATAATTCGCAAACTTTAAACGCGTTTTTTAGAGAGTCTGTTTTATAAGCTTGTCAGTGTCTGAAAATATCCATATCACGAAACCGTCAACAAGTTTTTTTAAAATCCATATCCTCGAATTTGAATTTTTACTAATAAATACAGAAATAATTTTTTTCGCCATTTCGAGAATGAATTTTTCCCAACTTTTCCATACTTCCAGTCATTGCTATATTATTCTAGATTATTAATTTTTATTTGGGTTTCAGACTGTTGGGATGTTGGAAATCGTGGGCATGGTCACGTGTCAATTTTTTAGACCTCCCACTTTATTGGCTGCTTATATATATTTATTATATTTAAATTTATTGATTTCTTAGGAATCAGCACCGGTATCTATATTTGTTGCTCAAGCAAAATCGTGTATTAAAAAAAAAGAAAAAAAAATGTTTTTAAATTATTAAAATTCTTGAAACACCAATTAGTCGACCTGTTTTAATTGCGACGAATTCTTCATAAAATAAAATGTAAAGCAGAAATAATTATAACAGCGCAAACATAAGAAAGTAGCTATACCCGCACACCGCTAGCAGTTTGAACTCGTTTGACAACAACAATATAGAACTTTTTTCACTGCCAAAGAAGCGCCAACCAGTTCTCGATCTACATATGTATAAGCACACATGCATACATAGAACTTAATTGCTGTTTCTAGGCATTTGGTGCTCTCTCCGATGAAGTTGACTGAGTCCTTACGATTTTGCATGCCACACACTGTTTTAGTTCTACAGTAGATGGTTTGTTTGTATGTAATTTTCGGTTTTACAAGAAGAATGCAAAATACGTTAAGTAAAGCATAGTCGTTAAGGGCAGAGAGCATTTGTGCGCCAAAAAATAAGTAGAAAAGACAAGACAAATGTAGCTTCACCCCTTTTTTGCATTGAGGAGCATCAACTGCAAGCAGACACTAAATATCTGGCCGTTTTTATTCATTTAAGCCGCCCAACGATCGTTGTGACAGCACCCAAAGGCAAATTAGGCGCTAAAGAAGAGCTACGACACACCCTTAAGATGTTCAGTTGAGCAGCAAGCAGCAGAGGATGAAGGCGACGAAGAAGCCGCGGAAGCATGTGTTATGTGATTTTGCATTTTTTTAATTTGAATTTGCAAAACTGTTCGTTACTTTTACTTTCCTTCAATAAACACTCGCACTCGTTCGTAATGCTTTTACTTTCATACGGCTTACCTGTCCTGCCTTACCCTTCTGCCAATTGAGCCGCCTGTTAACAATTGCAATATGCAAATCAGTTGCCCCTTTTCGCAACGCTCCTTTAGTTTTGCAGTTTGCAAAATGACGTGACAGTAAAAAATAAATTTTAAAAAATTACTCGTCATATCAATGTATGCACATACATATGTACATATGTTGCTCGCTTTGCTTTGAAGGAAGTGAAAAGTGGCAACTTTGCGCCGCATTGAAAACATTGTACGCGTACATTACCGAAAAACACGGAATCTAATTTTTTATATCGATATTAGAACTTTAATGGGTTAAAAGGATGTTGTGCACATTGCTGCGCTGCATGCAAGGGGTTCCGAAGTTGGTCGTGGATGACATAAAAAATATGCAAATGAGATTGTTTTTGTGGCAATTTATCGTATCTACAGATAGGGCATCGTTGTGCTTGCGCAGATGCTGTCAAATTGACTCTGTATATGTACATCGGACGCATGCGTAAGGAATCGATAATCAATAAGCAGCGATTGCGCAATATGGTTGCGGCAATGATGCGACCAGGTGTGCCACGGGTGTCATATGTGCACATATAGACAATCGTAACTGGATATAAACTTCTAGTAATTGCTGCGCCTGCGAGTTGGCAATCAAGTCGTTGGCATAATTGGTTCGAAAACCGTTAATTTCGAACAAAACACACCTAAAATGGAAAAAGAAAGAATTGTTTGCTGTAAAGGCGAAATGTACAAACGTAAGTTTGCTTCTTGAATGAAAAAACCGACAAAGGACGAATGTGAGAAGTTTAACCAAAAGCTTAAATCGAGTATTAAGACTGCTGCAGTAAAAACAAAGGCGCATGGCTGATAGCGAACACAGTTAAAATGAAAGACTATCATAGAAAGTTCAATAAAGACACGCATTTTACTGACCCACAAGACGGTAATGTTTTTCCAGTAAGCATTTTGCGGTTAAAGGTAGATTTCTGAACTGAACTTGAACCTATAAACTCACCAAAAACATTACTCACAGAGAAATAACTTTAACTTAAGTGAAAGAATGTGCAGGATAAAAGTGTAATTGCTTTATAATAATAAAACACAAAGATAATAAAAATACAATTGGAAAATATGCACTGCAGCACTTATGCTTTTAAAATGCGCATGCGCACAAGTTAATGCAGCAAATAGCATGCATTACGTAAGAAGTAGACTATTTATGTGTGTTTTTTAACGGCGAAGCGAAAGTGCATTGTAGTCTACTTCGTAGCAATCGACAGCGTCTCGTTCACAGCAGTTTCGAGGCTTACAAATGTGAAAAACACCGAAATATCCCGACAAAAAACTTCGGAAAAAAGTGTCAGCTAGCGAGTTGGTTGCTCGAGTTCAAACTCGAAAGGGGTGCATATCATTAGCCCGTAAAGCCATAGCATGCAACCTAGTGCTGCTCTTTTATTTACATACCCACTCGCAAACACATAGTTGTAGGAAAATATATATTGCATAGCTATGTACCCTATACTTGTACGTACATATGTATGTATGTATGTGTGTTCAACTTTGACTTTGATGTAAACACATTTTCGTTTTTTATATCATTCAAATTTTATCCATTTTCCCATTCTTCGTATACACCTATGTAGTTTAAAGGTCGCTATGCCATTGTGACATCAAAGGCCATTTAACCCATTTTGTTCCCGTTTTTGTTCCTTTTCCTTCTGTATTCGATTTTAGGTTTGTTTGTGTGCGTTTTTAAATTTATTTATTTAATTGTTGGTAGTCTAAGTGTAATACTATAATAACAGTACTCGCCACTGAGCAGAGGAAATTCGAAAGTCACGCACAAATCAACTCATAAATTTGAACGGAAGTCGGCCTGCAAGCGGATGTGGGACAGGATCCATTCTCTCGCTGCCGCCAAAGCAGCCAAAGTACATTTCTATGTGTGATTATGTACCCTGATATTTGTGTAGATAAGCACAAAACTGTTGTTTTTATAATGTAACTTTACTACTCAACACCTACTGGAGATCTTGAAAGCCAATACATTTGCAAGCGATATATTTTTTATGATAATCAGCCACAAATTACACTAACTTCTTTTTTATTTCGCTTCTCAATTCTAGCATTCTTCTCATCGAAGGATATTTGTATGTATATATTCACACAAACGGAATGTGATTTAGCGCATAAGACTTCATTTATGCAGCAATGACACACATATTATATACCATATCTATACACATTGTGTATACATTAAATTATTAAACCTTCCTCTTATGAAGTAATAATTAAAATGTTATTTTTATACACTAAATACCTTAATAAATAAAAATCTCATTATTGTCTTTGCCTTGTTTGTGGTGAATTTCGTTTGGCTCTAGTTGGGACACAAACCAGCATTGGAAGGATATAGCGGTGAGTAAATATTTAACAACGAAGGGTTAATATATACAAGCCAATGTGAGTATACAACTGAATATTTCTCTTTGCACATAACATTCTCTTTTGCCTCACAAAAGGGAGGGTATCAAGCAAGCTGTTATCCTATGAGAACTTATATTTCTAACATAGCCACTGCGAATATTACCATCCAAAATAAATATAAATAAAACGTATTCCCCACATTTGCAAATGACTAACTAAAATAGAATTTAAATATGTGTTAATGTATCGGTGCCAGCAAAGCGTTTTCTACAGAAAGTTGCTGCAATCTCTTAATTAACATTGATATATCTTCCTAACCGCTGAAGCTAAATCAACCAAATTTGTTCAGAAGAAACATTTTTAGCACTTCTTTATATACAATTGTACTATGAAAATGAGTAAGAGTGGATAAAAACGGGTCAAAATATTTCCCCGCCCTCATATACATATGTAAGAAAATTTATAAAAATTATACAATTCATTTCGAATTTACGGTTGGCTTTATACCATATACCATATATCGGTCAATAGGTAAGATATCTTAACAACTAACATTCTGTAAGACACTGTTTTTGCAGAATGTTTGCTAATGATATTCCCCTATGTTAACGGAATGTTATTTCATTCAAAATTATCTCTTAATGATATTTATACTAACCTTCATTGATGTATACACCGGTAAATTAATTTTCTCTGAGATATTGTTAAGTTTCTTCTTGGTAGGTGAAGATTTATCGTATATAGTTTTAACTACAAAATATCCCTCATATTGTCAATACATAGTAGAACAAGCAAGTATGGTCGATTTAGAATTGAAGAAATTATGCTCATTCTAACTTTAGAAGACGTTTTTAATTAGAAACAAACATAAACTAAAAACCGACCAGTTGTAATGGCTTGGCGGAGAGAATCCTGTAAAGGTGTTACACCACTTCTGCTCTATGAAAAAGGAATTAAAAGTGGGGCAAAAGTCTACCTGGGGCATGGTAAAGCAGATAACCAATTCTCTCTTTTTAAATCTTGCTCCAGAACACAAAGCAAAATTCATCCAGTAGTGTCTTAAAAGCAATATTCCAGAATTTGAATCCATTGAATCCAGATTTGAATCCATTGGACTATAGTTTATGGTCAGAGTGAGAGAATATGCTCTATTATGCTGGACATACATAAATTTTCTCCTCTGTCCAAGTGAATGCCTAGGTAAGTGACATTATTTGCTTCTGGCCTTAGTGAATATGCAATATGCTTACACTTTCGGTCATTTACATTTATTCGCCAGTTAGCTAGCCGTTCTTTGACCAAAGCTAAAAGCTCCTCTAGTACCCTTGGCGCTATGATCGGTTGTGTCATCTGCAAAAATCGAAGTCAATACACAGTTGGAATGTCTGCTGTATATAAGATGTATACAATTGGGCATAGAATACTCCCCTAGGTACATCAGCCCTTATCGCTCATTGATCAGATATGAAATTAGGTACTTCAACAGTAAATAAGAAACCAATTCAGTACCAGCTTTTGAACGAAGCCCGAATTTGTGCAATGGAATTAGATTATTTTCATGGAGGAAAAGAGACATCTTTGATAGGAACACATTTTGGAATATTTTGGAAATTCAAGGTAAAAGGCTTATTGGACTATAAGAATACGGGTCTATAAATCATAATGATCTGCGACTTTTTTCATGAATTTAGAAAATATCCGAGACTGAAAGCTATGTTAAAAAGCAAGGAAAGTACTACTGCGGCAACATTTGATAGCTCTATTAGCATTTTTGAAACAATTTTATCATGTTCTGACTACTTTTTTAAAGTCATCGCTTTTATGATACTTTTAATATACAACTTTAAGTTACTAGGCGTGACTGACTCGTAGTCTACCGGCGGCAAATACAATATGTTTTGCCCTTTCCAAAGGGAATTATGTCATTTAAAAATGCTCAAAATCGACTAAGTGACTTTATATCAGATATATCTATCCATTAGCGTGTTATATTAAGGAAACATGTTCTTATGGTAAAAAAATGTGTAAAATCAGGTCTGCACAAAATGGGGTAAATATGCAAGAAATGTATGTATGTATTGGTTAATGAATAACTCTTAACAAAGTAGATAGTTATATTTTCTTTACTCAAAGTTCTGCACAGCAAGCAACTTTTTAGGCTTGAATATTTAAAGTCGCACACGGCTCAATGTGGAAAATATGGTGGCTAGAAGAGCAATTCCTAGCTTAATTCGACCAATCGAGCTTGCCAAAGGTAGAGGATGACAATGATGTGGTATTATTTTTCCCGTAACTCCACATTTATTCTTTGTCATTTTGGTCCAATCGGTTGGAAAGCAGTGGTAATAATTTTTTCGAATGGTAAGACTATCCTCCCGACGGCCACGAAACAACTCAGATACTCCTTCGAAATGTTGCGCTCATTGTCTGGAGTGAAGTGACGTAGTATCCATCGTGATGACAGCTTTCTTATGCCGCATATTTCGTGCAGGATGTGGCAGATAAGATCGTCTGTCAATAAGCTTTTGTCACCTTATTTACCGTATTAGCCGTTTTGGGGTCGCCTGGTGTGGTTTATCAAAAACAAACGTGCAATGACATTCGATTGAAAGAAACCATCATTTACAGCAAGCAAACACTTTCGAATTTCACTACGCCATTTATTTTCCGAAAACAGAAATCAAATCAACGACCTTACTACTGCTTTCCACGGAAAATTAACGGCCATAAATGCGGGTATACTGCATGAGAGTAAATTAATTTTACGATAGTAGCGCCATCAAGCGTTTGAGCTAAGACTTATCAGACCGCCCTCACATAAGCTAAACAAAAACCAAATTTGATTATAATCGATTCGTGTGCAAAATATTTATTATAAAGCTTCACATGAACTTTGAATCTTAAAACAAACGAAAATATATTTGCCTTGTATAGCTTCTTCAAGCATAAAAAAATTTAGAATGGCCAAAATGCCAAACCTTCTTCCGACGGTGTACTAAATTATATACACTTTATATATTTGACTTTTATTTATTAACATGGGAAAATGTAAATCTAAATGAGATAGTGTAAATGTTTGAAAACCTAACAACAAAAAATGAAACTCAAGGAGAGACCACACTAAGAATGCGGGTGAAAGCTTCAGTTAACTAAAAATACATTTTTGTATACAATATATATGTATATATACTATGTGTGTAAATTTATGTATATAAAGTAGTCTGAACGAGGCAAGTCAATAAAAAATTGATACTATGCGACAGGTACCTTGGAATCAGGCGCCTTTCACATGCCACTCAGTTGAAAGCGTAAGAAAGACAAAATTACAGATAAAGAGTTCAAATTGTAAACAAAAGATTAAAGCCATTGATTTCTAAATTTCGAATGCCTCTTTTAAATGTATGCTTTTGCATATGTGTTGGAGATAAATGTGTACCCTACCACACGCACCAATATCTATAAAAATGTTAACATTCACCCAATAGCGGCAAATTAACAAACATAATTAAAATACTTTTCCGCCCAGCCCTCTAATCCTTCACCGCGGCACTTCTGATTTTAGCCTCCTGCTGCTGTGCTCGTGTTTCCACTTCAACAAGTGAAGCTTCTTGCTCGACTACCTGGGCTCGGCGCGGCATAACACTGCTTTGATTTCGTAAATGCAGACAGACAGACTCTGTTTCTGACCACCAGCTTTTAGTCATATCCAAATGTCCAAACAGTCACTAGCAACACAACTTTTAGTTTTTGTTTTATTTCCTATTTAATAGTTAAAACTATTATAAAACCAGTAAGGGAGGACTAAGTTGGGTTTAACCGAACATTTTATACTCTCACAATATTTCTTCAGATAATGACAAAATTTTACATATACATACTTGTATTAAAAGCCAAGCATTCAACATGTATTATCCGAAGAAAGCGTTTGGACTAAAATCATATTTGACAGTACATATATTAACTGATATTGTATCAAAGACCCTCTTTGTTTCTTCACAATATTTTCTTTCGTATCCGAAATATTGATATTAGATAAATCCTACTTTAATGAAAAGAGAACTATGTGATATAAACTTAACCAACAGAAGCATAGGGACCATGAAAAAATCTACAAGAGCATCGAAAATGATTATAATAGGGACATAGGGCTTAGACCAATGTATATATTGTGACAAAAAAGCACCCACAACCTGCGACCTCTTCAACTAATGAAAAAAGTGAAAGATATGGTGCTTGAAAATCGTCAGGCAAGTGCTATGGAGTTGGCAGGACATCTCTCGCGACTGCTGGAATAATTTGTGTAGATATTTTGTTCACACGCGTTCTTGCTCGACTCGTCCCGATAAAGCCGAATTTTTTTCAAAAGGAGTACCGTAAACAAGAGAGCTGGACCCGCTTGATTGTGCGTATTCCGATCTCATATTCATGTAGAACATTATAAAACAAAATTCGCCAAAAAGTAAAGTATGAAAAGTGTTTCGAGAACTAGAAAAATCGTTGGTATAAGTGTATTACATCTGCTATCTGGTGGGGATTACTCTTAAGGCGTCCAAACAATTAGTGATGAATAATTAAATATGTTACATTTTAGTCAAACTCAGAATTAAACCACATTATATTTAAGAATAATACAAAGAGTTGAAAGTTTAATTGCGGCTACTTGGTTTCATTAACTTTAGACATTACAGAGCATACTAGAGAACATGTTTTCATATACTTCTAAAAAGATTATTCATTTATATTATTTTTCGGTACTCAGGTCCACATATTCGGTATCATTGGATTTTTTATGATCTGAATTAGTGGTTATATACCGATTTCACCCATTTTCATATTGTAAAATAAATGTTTTGTACCGAAATTATACTCTGTTGCAACATGTTTTGCGGGTATAAAAATTCAATTACGATTAAATAAAGTTCGAATCAGCGACATTTTTTATGAGCTGCCGTTTCTTGTTTTCTATTTTATTGTTTTTCTATTTCGTTGCTCATCTTTCGTCTTTGGCACATAGGGTTTGGGAGCTTCGATTGTTCCATCTTATTTCTTGATAATGATAGTTGCCCGCTGTTAGCATTTCTGGACGCGGCGCTAAGCTGTTGCAATTACAATAGCGTTGGAGCCAAAAGTCTTCGACATTGAAATAGTCTTCAAATGGTCTTAACTGTTTTTCCATGTTCGAGTGACAGAGCAGGGCTTTTTTTATTTTTGTATTTCGGTGTTTTTTTCTAATGATTTGAGCCATAAAATATATGTAATAAAATGATAACATTTGACAGCTATGATTTGAGTTGATTGCACAGTGTTCAGAATCAAAACTAACAGAAACACAATTTTGAAAGTCTCTTTAAATTGAAAAATTAAAAAAAAAAATTATTTAGTTGATTTTGAATTGTTCATAGAATATGTTACGAAACAAAGAAACGCCAAATAAAAAAATTAAATAAAAAACAAAAACACACGCAAAATTAAGTAGTTAAGGGCGATTAATTAGTTTTAAACCGTTTACTTTATTTTAAATAAAGTAAAAATATAATTCTGAAAGTCAGGTTTGTCGTTTTTTTAATAAATGTTGCACAAATTAACGAAATAGTTCACTGTACCTGAATATAAGTTGATAAACCACATAGTAAATTTGAAAAACTTGATTTAGTGAAATTAAAAAAAGATTATAAAAAGAAGTAAAACCTAACAACCATAAAACTTAATATTAAGCATTTAAATTTTTAGTTGCTTTCTTGCCGATATTCCAAAACTACAGCTTGGATATAAAATTATTAAAACGCCCTCCAACAGCTACGATAAATTATATGTATGTAAACAAATTAGTAAATAACACAGAAAAAAGCTAAAAGCTAGCGCAAGGCGTCGTGCGCATGTGTCCCAGATTTTTGAAGCCAGCAAAAGGTAACGTTTTATCAGCAAGTGGTCGCGTTGTCGGCTAAGTTATGCAGGCACCTGTTTTCAACTACTTGCCATGATACTAAAACGAGCTCAGCGCTATTTTGATGCTATCAGTACGAACGGCCGACGCACAACTTTCAATGAACGATAGTCGAAATTATTTCATTTCATTTTGGCTTTCTCAAATTTCATTTAAGTTGCACACAAGTTTATTACCAAAAAGCACATAGTACATGGTTTAATTCAATTTATGTACTAATCACGATTGGAAAGCCAGACAAGGCCTTGGCAGAGATGAATTGGGTGGTATGCGTTTCACGTTTCAATCGAAACAGCAAATTTAAAATGCGTGTGTTTTGTCTCAAAAAAATAAAAAATAAAAAAATGAAATGAAATGATACTCAAGGCCGCACCTTTCTAGCTTACAAACAACTTCATATTAACAACGAATATTAATATATCATATGTTTTCCTTTGAATTTTTATTTTTTCCTTGGTTACTGCTGACTTTGCGGCTGTCCATATTGCATACGAAATTCTTTCGAAGCATAATTTATTAGCATAAAGCCCTTCAATTAAAGCTTGGTACATTGACATTAAATTTCACCGATTTTCAAGTACAATACTATATGTGGCAATAAAAAGTCACGTAGTGATGAAAGCCACCAGCTCATCATTTTATGCAAAGTCAAGTAACTGAGTATATATTTGATAATTCTAAATGAATGTACTGTACCAATGGTAGACATCATGTAAACGGTTCAGATTATCTCTGGCATGGAAATTTCTCTTCTCAATTCATGGTTATGATCAACTATATGTACTGAATATTCGAAAACTTCTATTGCCCAAGTCATTGTGACTGGCGAAAAATATCTTTATAGGGGAGTTAACAATATTCTGTCACACATACAGGTACACATTTTTAATTAATCAATAAATTTTTTTAGAAGTAGAAGTATTTTTAGTATAAGACAGAAAATGTTTCCGTGTGCATTAATTTTGGATTCTCCACGGCAAGTTTTATTCCTGTGAAAGTACACGGGCCCGCATGAAAAAGCCCAGTCGTTGAGTCCAATTTTCAACAGTTTTCAAGCTTAAATCGGCCGAAACTGCTGCAATTTCACGTTCGATATTCGTACGAAGTTCATCAATCGTCGCTGGTTTGTTGGCATAAACCATAGACTTGACGTAGCCCCACAGGAAATAATGTTACGGCTTCAAATTGCACTACCGAGATGGCCATTTGACTGGGCCATTTCTTGAGATAACACGGCCACTAAACTTAGTTTTCAATAAATCGTTTGTAAATCGTTTGCGACATTCGCTGTGTGGTTTATGCCACCGTCCCTTTAGAACCTCACATTGTCCAAGTCCATATCATCCACTTCGGGCCAGAGATATTCGGTTATCATTGAGCGGTAGCGACTCCTATTCACAGTAACGTACCGGTCTTGATCATCACGTAAGAAGTACAGCCAGTAGACCCATAAACCACACCAAACCGTAATTTTTCAGGATGCAATGGTGCCTCATAGAGTACTTACGATTGTACTCAATGAAGCAATACTTGTTTCGGATTTGATCTTTTTGACAACTGTTACTTGATTTGTCAATTCAAGTATCGAAGCCGAACAACCATCAAGCGAGGCTTAAGTTCGGTGCACGAGATGGTCACTGATTTCAGATTTTCACAAAACCAATTTATTCAGCGATGAAACACACTTTTGGTTGAATGGATACATTAATAAAGAAAATTATCGTATTTGGAGTAATGGTAACCCACAAGCCATTGTTGAGACGCTGCCCAATCCTTAAAAAGTCACTGTTTGGTGTACTCTATAGGCAAAGAAATCATTGGTTCATATTTCTTCAAAAATTAAATCGGCCGTAATGTTACAGCCAATGGGGAATGCCATAGAGCCATTTTTCGTGACTGAATTAGAGGATGTTGATGTTGGGAATAGTGTTTATGGTCCTGTAACAACCAATTACGTGAAATTTCGATGTCGTGGATTTCGTTCAAGTAATTTTGATGTCAGTAAAGAAGAAGAAAGAAGTAAAGAAGAAGAAGAAGAAGAATTTTGATGTTAAATATGAAAAACGCTGACCAGGAGAAATCGCGGTGAGTTGACGCAAACAGTGACCAAGCCAGGATTTTCCATTAGGGAGGAATCATCTACTATAAGCAGATTTTCTTCAGCCAAACTCTTACTATGCACAAGTGCTTTCAATAATTGAACCGTCTGAAGAAAGCAATCGCCCAAAAGGCCTATAGGAGAGAATTGTATTTCCACAGGATAACGTCAGGCCATTGACCCACTTTTGGGGGAACATAGTGTTAAGGAATATAGTGACTGGTTCATAGAGTAATGTTGTATCAATAACATAAGCTGAATGATCCTTTTTTCTTCATGAAGCTGCTCATTCTAGGAACCGTTGATATCGAACAACTATGGCATACAGTTGCTAACTGACCGATCAACTAAAGTCCTTGTCAAGCTATCTTCATTAAATTTGGAATAGATTCTTATCCAAATGATTGCTCTAATCTCTGAACATATTGTTCAGATCGAATTACTATAGCTTATAGTTGGCATTAAGATCCCTTTCATGCTATAAAAAATGCACCTTTGAATGATAATATAGCTTCGAACTATATTAGTTTCGTTCATCTAATGGTTTATGAACCGATATTTATTGGCCACGCCATCCTTTAGGTGAATTCACATATCTCGGGACTTATCAAATTCGGTATATGACACTCTTCTGACATTGCTATGTTACAATGTGAAAATGAGCGAAATCGGGCTACAACCACGCCTATTTCCAATTTAACACAATTTTAACTTTTCATCTGATTCTTTAAATTTCCGGTATAGCATTAATATAACGATATTAAACTTTGCTTTTGAAGAATGTTACCTTATGAGCTAAATTTAACCCAGTCAATGAATATATAACTGAAATTTGGAGAATATACTTCTTTCTAATTTTGATAGTATCTCTGTGTATCAAAAATGGATTGAATCGGGCCAATACTTCCCTTGGCTCCATATACCTTATATAAAGATTTTCGAACTTCCGGGTGATTTTGTATCACACATATCGGCCAATAAGTGAGTTACCTTAATAATGTTGAGAGAGCGCGATTTTCTAATAACGGTGCATTCTAAGCATAAAGAATGTATAAAATCGTGTAAAAACTTCCCCCAGACCCCATTTAACTAACAAGATTTATGTACCTGAAGGTATTACGCAAACTTTAATCCTTGTAAGAGAATAAAATGTTCGGTTACATTCGAACTTAACCTTTCCTTATGAAACAGTCGCCGGTTCCCTGAGAGGAAAATTTAACAATGTGTTAATCAATCGACATGTCATCGGTCTATCAACAAAATATTCAAAACTAATTATTATATCAGCTCTGAGTAAACGCTTTTGCCGATAGTAGTCACAAGTTCTATACTGGGAGATATACATACATACATACATACATAATTTGTTGCGTTTTCCGTTTATAAACTCCGAAATACGTAACACATTGCACTCATATGATTTTCAGAAATAAGCCCAACTTGATTTTGTTTTTTTTTTTTTGTCAAGTTCTAAACTAAATATATTTTTCGTTGCCGATTAATCAAAGTTCTCTCGGTATTGTAGCCTACAATTAAATTCCTTGCTACAATGATTTATATTTAGCTATAAATGTTACGGAAAATGCCGCAAACCATAGTTTCAAGTCGACGAAATTGTAATAACAACATATTAAGCTGGAAATCGTATAAATATCAATTGCGAATTGAAATTTTCAGCGATTATCTCATGGCTTATGCGCGCTGCATCGAATGTAAACCTATCGCAACGCCTCCAATGAAAGGGTACACTTCGTGCGTATACCCAGTTAACAAGCGAGGTGGCTGTGACGTTCGTAAATAAATAACAGAAAATAGAAAATAGTGCAGAGCGTTATTAAGGCTTTAAGTTATATTTTCAGATTCCTATTGGGAATTATTATTTGGGTGTTTTCGGTTTATTTCGGTTATAAAATCATATGTAAATGATTTATTACATAAATTAAGTTAGGTTAGCCTGGTAGGTCAATGAGCCAAGCATACAAGTAGAGTAGTTTTGGCCCTTTGCGATAACAGGTGGAGTTCAGTTACTAAGTCAATAAGAAGTAATCACCGTTTAGGATGCTTATGTTTGACACGAATTTCAACTCGTGTCAAATCTGTGGCCTCACTATCGATACCTCTTCCAGTGTAGATTTCATACCGTGGGACCACAGATGCTTACAGCGTAGACTCGCCAATGTGGAACAAGTGCACAATAAATGCCCCTTGTTTCCTTGGTGCCTTGCAGCCTTCTCGATATCTTAGTTCCATTCTGCGTGTGTCACCTTAATTTACTACCTAAGTAGTTATTAAATGTGCCATTTTAAAAGGATACTAGTGTATATTTTCAATGTTTTTCAAGAGCCTTGTATTGTGTCAGCATTAAAATAATAGTAATCTACTAAAAGCAAACTGAAACCAATAAAAATAAAGAGGTTGCGGTCAAGAGAAGTACCAGTGTATCATTAGGATGAAAAATAGCAACTAACTCGAAAAAAATCCGAAGTACGAGTTTTCATTTGAATACTTTAGTACTTTCAAGAAACTCATCTAGCCTTTCACTACTGCTCGCTGTGTTACCACATACAAGCAGGAATGATATTTTTGCAAGAGTAAATTGTTACTTCTTTATTGGCACCCTTCGGCAGTGGGTGGGCGCCATATAAGGTCATAAGCAAAAGTCAAGTGCACACATGTCTGAGTCTCTTGCTCACAGAAAGGCGTACTAATAAATGCTCGCTTAGCTTCGCAATATATTTCTGTACGATATGTACATATGTACGTTTATAAATGAAATTCTTTTAGCTGCGCGAAAATATATTTGCAATCCGGTCGATGTCAGACTTCGTAGCTGGTGTAAATTACTAAAAACAAAAGGAGGCGTGCCTGTCTATGAATCGATACGCTCGATAACACGATATCGTAACGTATGGTAACGTATGAAGTAGTGGATTTCTTCATAAGAATTTTTTATAGTAAGCCCTGTCAACAATGTGGCAATAATCATATTGAAATATTTTAGCGAATGAAAGACTTAAGACACATACTTGCGTCACTTTATCTTCGTAACAATGTTTTTCGCAACTGTAAAATACGTACTAAACGGTTAGTTTAGCCGGACAACTAAAAAATCATAGTTTTCTCATATTATTTTAGTGGAATGTTTAAATTTTTATTTTAAAACAATAATATATATTTAATACATTAGTATTAAGCGTAAAAAAGGTCAGTGTAGTGGATTGCACTTATATATTTTTTTATTTTAATTCATTTTAGATATTATGTCATTTTAGTTGCTAGGAATGTAAACAGTGATAACTTTTTTTTTATTTACATTAGAGAAATGATTTTTTATAGTTTTAGTTAAAGGAAATATTCATCTATATAATAACACAATCTTTTGTTTTTGTCAAACCTTCTTTGCTTTCTATAACGGCTTTTATACGCTCGGGCATTGAATTTATCAGTTTTTTTATTGTTACTGCTCTAATACCGTTATACCACGCCTCTTCGAGAATTCCATACAACTCTGCTAAATTCTTTGGTCTTTTCTGTGCTATCTAAGACTTCATTATAAACCAAAGGTTCTCAATGGGACTGAGATGCGGACTGTTACCAGGTCACCCCAAAGTCGAAACCCCGATTTGTGATAAATAATTATTCACCTTAAAGAAAAAAAAGGATAAGTATAAAATTTGTAAATAAAATTATAGCAATAAACTCTAGTTGTACAAAAAAATGGATACTTACTATTTTGGCATGAAGACAGGGCGCAGAGTCATCCTGGAAAATAAGGATATCCGCTCGTGAAAAGTGGTTTTCCATTGAAGGTATTAAATTTGTTTCAAGTATCTACTGATACTTATTCCCTTTGACGGTTCCTTCTATTAGGGCTAGTTGCCCAAGGCCTTAGTAGGAAAAGCAGCCCCAGACCATTCGGCTGCCTCCCTGCTTAACAGTTTTTGAACACATTCGTCCTTGAACCGCTCACCAGTTCTCCTTCTCACGCAGGACTGACCGTCGCGGAAAAAAAGGTTAAATTTGAACTCATCTGAGAAGATTGCTTTTCGCCAATCAAGTTGAATCCAATTTTGATATTCTTTTGCCCATCGCAAACGGGTTTGACGCATTTTTGAGGTTAAAAGTGGTTTTTTGAAGCCTTCGGTGAACAGTTCTTGCACTAACTTCCGTACCAACATTTTCAAATAACTCCATTATAATGTCCTCAACAGTTTTGAAGCGATCCCTCAAGCTGATACGTTCTATAACCCGATTTCCCTTAGAACTTGTCTTCTTCTTTGCTCCAGAGCCAGTTTTTCTCTTAAGAGACCTGGTTTCATCGAAATTTTTCAGAAATTCTCCAATGGAAGACTTGCTGAAGCCAACTCTATCACTAATTTCCCGAATGGTCAGATTTTCTTTTTGCAAAATCAAAATATTACTTTTTTGCAATTTAAACATTTTTTTTTTAAATTTGACATATTAAAGTTTTGACGAAGCACAAGCACGAAATAAATTTTGAAACTATTGAAAAAATACTAAAAGTTTTTATAAAACGTATACAGAGCACTAATTTATGTAAAAGAATAAACCTTTCCGCAGAAAATTATACTTGACGGTTACAATTGTGCTTTAAATACAAACCGACGGGTTGTCCGGATTTCACTAATGACCCGGACTATTTGATTTGAATCGAAAATCATCACATATCTACAATGTGCCTAGAGCCAGCCACATACTTATTGAGCCATCTTATATCAACTCCAGCCAATTCGGCGTGTACGTAAAAAGTACGGTAACGTATATGCTTCAACCTTAGTTTTTTGCGAGCTGGACAGTGGCGGAGAAAGTAGGGTAAATATTTCCACCTCATCATCCTTCCAGCAACATTTAGAAGTTGCGCCCACCAAACTCTTTTTTCTTAAAATATGAGTACCAATGCTCAGGATTTAGTTAGGATGCCTAACTTAGAGTTCAAGGGATCTTCTAGGTTCTATATTGGACAGAAGTCTTTCGCAACCCTCACATGTTCTGGTTGCAGACCAACGCTTACTGAGCTGGCGCGGGGCCCATATATCCAACGCCCGATTGCACGAAGACGAGAGAACACCTACTGATGGGCTTTGGATAAGGGCATGCTTCTTTGTTGCAAGCTCATCGGTTTTACAGTTTCCGTTGATTTCGCTGTGACCGGATATCCAGACAAGTTTAACATGGAAGTAGCGTATAGTAAGTTCGAATAGCAATTACCCGTCTGAAGAACAACAAAGCAACGAGGCCGATGAATTGCGGAAGAGCTATTCAAACACGGCGGCGAAGAACTGATAAGGAGCATGCATGAGCTTTTTTGTAGAATATGGTCGGACGAAGGCATGCTCGACGATTGGCATGTAAGTGCGCTCTGCCCAATCCACGAAAAGTAAGACTCCACAACTGCGCCAACTACCTTGGGATAAGCCGTGACCCAGGAGAAGCTGCATTTATGTCACGATGTCTGAATTTACCAAAAGTTCCGTCAGAATCAGGAAGGACCTCTCCAAGCCCTTCGATACCAGACGAGGTTTCAATAAAGGCGTCTCCATTTTGTTTAACTTCTTCAATCTACTCTTGGAGAAAATAATTCGAGCTGCAGAGCTAACTAGAGAAGGTGCAATCTTTTGCAAGAGTGTACTACTGCTGCTGGAGAAGTAAGGTCCTCTCTCAACAAACAAACGCCAAGTCACGGTTCTGCTTTATGGTGCAGAGACATGGATAATGACAACAAAATCTGCCAGCAAGCTCAATGCCTGTATAGCAGCTCCGCTATCGGAGTGGATGCATACCTAGCAGAATGAAGTCGCACCTCCTAATGGCTGCCACTTTTTCGAGATATTCACTACAGTGATCTGGTAGTCTGAAACATGGGTTTCGAACTTCTATCCATTCATGAAAATACTAATCTGTTATAGACTATACATAGAAAATGTCGAAGCAAACACAAATTCCATCCGTTCATTGCTCGCTGTTGAGTTCAAGTAGAAAGAGTATCGCTATCAAAACAACCAGTAATGCAAAGTTGCTATGAAATGAATGAACTATTATTTGTGGATATCTCCGAAAACCCCGGTGTGACGTCGTACATCAAAGTATTGTAGTTATATATCATAAAACCAAAGCGCTTGCGTATAGTTATCTAGCAGTAAAGTTTTGAATGTATTGGTATAAATACATATAAATTACGTATATGCCTGTGTGCGTATATATTTGTCCACAATTTAGTCGCTAACCACAATAGTAGACTGAACCGCAAGTACGCCAACGGATTCACCAATCGGGAATCTTAGCTGACGGCAGCCAACTTTTTATATGCGATTCATAGTACGTGATATTGTTAAAAGGTTTTAATTGAAGTCGCTCGGTGGGGCGGACAAACCTGGATATTGTGCACACGGATGTGTGATGCGGACAAAGACGTGCAAGTTTGAAGACAAAAAAAATTGATTGCTGCAATGACGGACGGTGACGCAGAAGGCAAATGGCTGTGAGGCAGATATAACTGGCGCATTTCGCCCTGAGGAATGCGCAAAACAGGTAGCTGTGGACAGTCAAAATATTAACAACAACAACAACGCTCATATAATAATAGCAACAACCTGCCAACACACAATGTCAGCGCGCATACTCATGGACATGACCACAAACACATACATACTAACATAGTTCCATAGTCCAAATGGTGTGAAGGCTAATTCGTTTTTTATTGTTGTTGTTTTGGAAAACATTTTTTTAACCATTGCATGGATCACCCCAATGGATACTTTTAGTGATTAAACTAATTTTTGTGGTGAACATAAAATGCAAAAAAAAAATTAAACCATAAAACAGAAATATCTAACGAACAACAAGAAAACCTCATAAAAATTACAAAAGCATTGAGGAATTAACGAATGATTTTGTCGCCGCCGCCACCATGCTACTGTTGGTGCGTACGCCAGCAGAAATGTTGAATGGACGACGAGCCGAGCCGCGCTAAGCGTACCGGTGAACGGACAAGTGCTGCGCGGACAGACATAAGTGTTTTGGCACACACATGCTTATGTATTTCTGTACATACATACATACATCACCCTTTATATATACGTGCTCTGGGCGGACAGACAGGCGGATGGACGCGCAATGCTCCAAAGTTATTTTAATAAACTGCGCAACGTGATCAGAATCTGTGAATATAGTATGCTCAATTTCAACTGTCCACTCGGCGGCTCCGCTCACTATTCACAGTTCCGTTGTGATTCAAACCGACACGTTTTGATTTCTCAACGTTTCGTTTCTCAAGTAGGTTCCACTTGTCAACTGTTGCTTCACGTCGCTGTTATTTTCTTCACTAAATATTTCCATAGTTCATAACATTTAACACAGTCTTAATATTATATTTTTTTTTCTGTGCTAAGTCCTAATTTAATGGCTTTTACCAAAAATACAACGTGATAATTTTACAGTAGCAGCAACGAAACACAATTAATGATAATGATAGTGATAAGAATAACGGCTCCAGCTTCGGTGAGATGAATTTCATATCACTTCTAAGAGTTTTAAAGCAAACGCCGGTGTTAAGGGGGTATTCTACTCTAGAATTTTGAAAAATTCGATTTTTTTCATATATTTAAAGTTTATACCCTTAAGAACATATCCTCCAAAGGATTTTTAAAAATTAAAATTATTTTAAGAGCTACAGTTACTTTAGTGACGCAGTACCTAGCCCGGTTCGGCCGATTTATGTAGACTGCCTGAAATTTTACTCCCTTTTTTAAACGCGTTTTTCTCGAAACTACTTTTTTCCACACGGTACCGGCATTATCTCAAGTTCTGTACAACCGATTTCCTTGAAATTTTGTGTGAACCTTCTTTATATAATCCTTTATTCTTTATCTTTATATAATACTTAATCCTTTGTTTTTAATATTAAAAAAAAAAATGTGGAATTTCAAAAAAAAAGCGTAAAAAATGATTTTTATTTTCAGGCAGTCGCCATTTTTCCAAAAAAAAAATGTTTTTCGTGTTCCCTGAGGTAGGGACTATAACAGCATCCTTACTGATTAAGAATTTTTTTTGTTTTTTTTTTTTTAGACCACCAGGAGAGTCAGGATCAATGCCACCGGGATGCGCCATTTTTTACACCTGTCTCTCCCCCCCTCTAATTATTTTAATTTTTAATATTTTTTTTTTTAATTTTTTTTCTTGCTGCTATCAATAAAAACACCATAAAAAATAGATAGTAAAAAAATTTTTGGTTTTTTTTTTTTAAATAAAATTCAAAAAACTGCCCAAAATTTGATTTCTAGAATAGAATACCCCCTTAAAAGTACATCAACAGTCAGCACATACATTAGGTTATGTTAGGTTATTCTGGTAAGCTGATGAGCCATGCATAGATCAGCTTTAGTCCTTAGCGTTACCAGATGGAGTCCCATTACGTAGTCTATGAGGAGTAGTTATCTATTAGGATGTCTACGCTTGATCTGAATTTCAACAGACTCTGTAGCTCTTTCATCGTCTCGTACCATGGTCCCCCAAACTCTTAATGCGTTTCTTTGCCAATGCAGGACAAGTGCACAAGGGATGCCATTCTTTTCCTGTTGTCTTGCTCTTGACATTCTCTGAAGTTTTCTTGATCTCTCTGCCCAAATCTGTAGGCGTGTGTCGCCACCAGATTGTCACCACAAAGTACGAGGGCTGCTATATATATTTCTGGCCTAATAATGAAAATAGGAATATTTATCAACGAAAATGGTTTTATTGTTTTTCAAAATATTCTCCATCAAGATTTATACACTTTTGAATGCGCTCAAACCAATTTTCGAAGCACTTTTTCCACTCCGATTGAGACACCTCCAAAACATGGTTTTTGAATGCTTCAACAGCATCTTCTAGCGACGAAAATCGTTGACCACGCATTATTTTCTTGATGTGTGGGAATAAAAAGAAGTCATTGGGTGCCAAGTGAGGGCTGTACGGCGGATGACCCATCAATTCGACGTTTTGGCCGGTCAAAAAGGCGCTGGTTTGAGCCGATGTGTGAGAGCTCGCATTGTCATGGTGCACAATGATTCGTCTTCTCTTGTTCGTTTTTCGAATTTCTCCAAAGACTTCACACATGACCAGTTTTGCCGAAGAAACAGGCGACCATTTGCTTCGAAGTGCTTCTTCCACGAACAACTTTCGTTGGATTTGGCTCGTCTTGGAAGACCCACACGGTCGATTGCTGCTTTATTTCGGGCCCATACGCATAGATCCATGATTCGTCACCTATGACGATCTTATAAACGTCTTTTGAAGCACCGCGATCGTATTTTTTCAGCATTTCTTTACACAAATCCACACGAGCCTTTTTTTGAGCGATTGTCAAATTGTGCGGGATCCAACGAGAACAAACATTTTTTACGGCCAGGTGTTCATGCAATATCGAATGTATGCTGGTGGGAGAAATGCATAGGCATGCCTCTATCAGAAGGTATGTTACATGACGGTCTTGCATTATCAGTTCACGTACGGCATCGATGTTTTCTGGCACAACGGCTGTTTTTGGAAGACCTTCACGGAATTCGTCTTTGAGCGAGCGTCGGTCACGATTGAATTCGTTGTACCAGTTTTTCACAGTGCTATAGGATGGTGCTTCATAGCCATACAAAGATTTTAGTTCATCGATGCACCCTTGTCGTGATAATCCACGTCGAAAGTAGTGAAAAATGATCGCACGAAAATGTTCACGAGTTAATTATATATCGTATATAATACTATACATACATACATATTACGCGCAAAGTTTATTTTCTTTGTTTATTTTCTCTTGCTCTTCTAATGTGGATCATTCACAATGCGTAACCAGCTGTCAAAATTAGTAGAAGAAATAATGTATTTTTTTTTCTTGAGCAATTATTTGAGAGGTGGATACGGACCTTTGAGAATTAATTTCCGAAACTTTTTTGTGTAAAAACTTGTTATGAGCACTCACGTGACTTTATAAATGCGTTATAATCGGGATTTATTTGTCATTATTTTAGCGAAAGTCAATCAGAGATTAGCAGGAGAACTGTATTTATTAAATTATGTATTAATGTTTCTTAATTACAGCTGAGAACATTGAAACACAGCTTTGCACCGCCCTATATGCGGTGCGGTGAAAGGTCTAAATTCCCTACGAATTCGTGTAAATTACAATTTATTAATAGATATAATTGAGTGGCGCTGGCATTGAACGATTGCCGCTGGAAGTGTTCGCTAATGAATATGCACACCAAGTGGAAATATTTTATTGCTGTCTGTGCGGCGCAAAATATTTGCCATAATCAGCTAGCTTTGCCAGCTTTCGATTGGCCACTTTTGCCACGGTTCGTTATTTTTCGCATGTTTCTCATTTTCTGGATGTGATTCGGTTGCAAAGGGTGGCGCGCTTTTAAATAAAAAATACATAATATTACATATTGCGTGTATGAATTTAGTTTAACACATGAAATTCATTTTACAACAAAAGCAATAATAGCAATATGGAGCTACAAGCACGCGCGGCAACAATAGGCAGCCATTGTTGCTCGTCATATACCCATTGTCTAATTATTTAGTTTGTTTGTTGCTATTTTTGCTGCGATTTGATTGCTATTGCGCATGCAATCCGCGCAGCATAAAAAACACGGGAAAACTCAGAGGAAGCATATGAAAATATAATAAAATGAACAGCTTGTGTACATTTTACATTTCACAAAAATATATACGCTGCACTTGCAATTTGCCCACATTGCCGCACTGCCGCATTGCCGCATTCGCAATAGACTTTTTACAATGCATATGTATCTACAGCGCGGTTTGATGGCGTCATTGCACTGCTCATTTAATTAAGTAACTTCAGGCCCACTCACAGCACCTAGGGCTCCCTCCCGCCACTAATACATTGCATTATTTATGGTTGTGCTACCGCTGAGAAAATTGCTTTCGGTACAATTATAACTTATTATTTCTACTCATAAATTCATTACTTTAATTGTGCCAGCAATGAACTCGTATTAATTGTCTGCCGTAGGAAAATGTAGTTATATCTATTGCATTGAGTGATTTAACAAAAAATCTCGCAAAAATGCCTACTTCTGGTAATAGGAATTTGGTAAAAAATGTTCAAATACGCATATAATTGAATCAAATGAAATGATTTTCTAAATTAAGTTTGCTAATTCATTAGCTTATTACATTTCTTGCAATAAGTTTATATAATGATATGGACCGTTATTTATGAAAAAGTGTAAGTGTTTTTGTAGAACCGAATCTAATTGATTCACCAACATGGTCGGACGAAAGCGTGCCCGACGTTTGGAATTAAGTGAGCTCTCTGCCCTTTCCAACGTGACTTTTGGGCCTGGAAAATCAATAACAGACCAGATATTCACTATGCACCAAATTTTGGAAAATACCCGTGAAAGGAGAATCTATACACACCACCTATTCGTCGATATCAAAGCTACTTTGGACAGCATGTAAAGGATCTGCCTTTATGCCGCTATGTCTGAATTTGATATCCTCGCAAAGTTAAGATTGGATAAGAAAGCTAAGCAAATGAGTCTAGTAGTAAACGAGGGCAAGATATCTCCTGTCTTTTTTCACAACTTTCGACGTGGATTATCACGACAAGAGTGCATCGATGAACTAAAATCTTTGTATGGCTATGAAGCACATCCTATAGCACTGTGAAAAACTGGTACAACGAATTCAATCGTGGCCGACGCTCGCTCAAAGACGAATTCCGTGAAAGTTGTCCAGAAACAGCCGTTGTACCAGAAAACATCGATGCCGTACGTGAACTGATAATGCAAGACCGTCATGTAACATACCTTCAGATAGAGGCATGCCTATGCATTTCTCCCACTAGCATACATTCGATATTGCATGAACACCTGGCCGTAAAAAAGGTTTGTTCTCGTTGGATCCCGCACAATTTGACAATCGCTCAAAAAAAGGCTCGTGTGGAAATGCTTAAAAAATACGATCGCGGTGCTTCAAAAGACGTTTATAAGATCGTCACAGGTGACGAATAATGGATCTATGCGTATGAGTCCGAAACAAAACAGCAATCAACCGTGTGGGTCTTCCAAGACGAGCCAAATCCAACGAAAGTTGTTCGTGGAAGAAGCACTTCGAAGCAAATGGTCGCCTGTTTCTTCGGCAAAACTGGTCATGTGGCGACTGTTTCGCTTGAGCAACGTAGGACGGTCAATTTTGAGTGGTACACCACCATTTGTTTGCCTAAAGTCTTCGGAGAAATTCGAAAAACGAACAAGAGAAGACGAATCATTGTGCACCATGACAATGCGAGCTCTCACACATCGGCTCAAACCAGCGCCTTTTTGACCGGCCAAAACGTCGAATTGATGGGTCATCCGCCGTACAGCCCTGACTTGGCACCCAATGACTTCTTTTTATTCCCACACATCAAGAAAATAATGCGTGGTCAACGATTTTCGTCGCTAGAAGATGCTGTTGAAGCATTCAAAAACCATGTTTTGGAGGTGTCTCAATCGGAGTGGAAAAAGTGCTTCGAAAATTGGTTTGAGCGCATGCAAAAGTGTATAAATCTTGATGGAGAATATTTTGAAAAACAATAAAACCATTTTCATTGATAAATATTCCTATTTTCATTATTAGGCCAGAAATATATATAGCAGCCCTCGTACCATGTTAAAATTATCATGTTAAAATATAAAAAAATGTTGCGTAGTTATTTAGACTCTTATGTTACATAGGCTCCACGTCAAGTAGCTCTTTTAACAGTGGCTACTACTTGTCACTATTAAAAAATCTTTCAATTTTGTGAGCAAACGGAGTGTTCAAAACTGTGATTGACACTACGTTGCCTTATTAATATTCACAAGAAGGCACTTCCTTTCGGGTGCTTATCAGCATTGAAAATCTAAAGATAAGTGCCTGGAATTGCTCTCTCCCTACAAACATTCAAAGTCGTGGCCACGTCCTAGGTAAATTCCCTTACTGCGGTGTTTGACCGTAAACAAATGTGTATATTATTCGTCCCTGGTTTCATTATAAATTAAAAAATATATAAAAACAAAAGAAATGAAAAAATGGTGTTAACAATTTGTTTCTCCTTAGTGAAAAATAAAAATAAAATAATAACAATCATTATTTCATTTTTTTTAGTTTGTATATGAATTACAATCCGTGAAAAAGCTTCACCGAGTTCAAGTTGTTCATTGTCATATAGCAGAGCTAGCCGGTTGTCAATGTCAAAGGTTTTGTCAAGGATTTGGAGGAGTGCTTTGGTGGTAAATACTGTGTACTTCACGTAAAGCATGTTCTGGGTCTGATAACCTCTAATGAAGATCGGAAGTGCCAAGGCGTCAAGTATTTTCCCTACTTAGGAAAGAAGAGTTTCATCATCAACACATTTATACCTCACTTAGGCCATTTCGTCTCCAGCAGCGTGTAGTCTTTTGCCATTTTGTACCTTTTCAATTAAAGGAACAGTGTACAGTGCGAGCTAAAATAGCTCGCGCACTTCTTCGGTTCAAGAGACCTGCTCTCTTTCGAATTGAATATCAATCAGAATGTCAAGCCTCTTCAGATTGGACAAGATCTTAACAGTATTATAGTCATAATTGTCCTCCTAAAGGCCTAGATGCGTCGTCAGACAGCCATTCTACCTACGAAGTCCAAAGCTTACTGACATCGGTGGAGATGTAACAGAACTTCAAGGGCTTCACCTGTTTTGCCCGCATATATTGAATTACCATATGTCAAATCTCCAAATAGAAACTTGTCATAAGGTCTCACGCTAGAGCTAAAGCTACTAGGTCTGAGAAATTCGAGTGAAGATGCGCCATTCATAGATCCGGAAATTACGTCAACGTTTACGGCCATAGGAATGGGTAGTTATGTAAAGGTGTCTTCACTAAATTCATTCCACCGCTAATGATGGTAATATCAACCGAATTATTAGAGCTGTATATAAGTCTGGTGGGGGCTTCGTCATTTAATATGCTGAATGACGAATCGTTTATTTTTGGCAAACAGGTATGCCAAAGACCGTGATACATATGCATATACACATACATATGGGTGATATCCTGTTCGGCAACATATATTTTATATAGATCGAGGTCAACATCGCTTAAACGGATAGCTACGCCCTGACTTTTTAAGCTAGTATCTCTGCTGTCGATGTGTAGGTAGAGTATTGGAACATTGAAATCGGCACAATTGTAGTTGGTTTCTTGGCCTACAACTATCAATAAGAATTTATTCGACTCATCAAGACGGAGTCATACTGGGACCATAGTGGTCCTCTGTTGGCAATTTTCTGTGGTAGTGCTAGCAATTCTGTCTTGCAGATCCTCCCTATTTATATTACGTGCGTTATGGTCCCAAGCTTATTTATGATAAAAGGCCAAGACAAGGTAAAAGGCAGTGCGTTTTGAGCCAATCAGCTTAAAGATGATAAAAAATGCCATAATCCTGCAGAGGTATACATATATAGATTAATTTCATTGATCTTGCAGCTAGCAATTGTATGAAGCCTTCGTATTCTCATGCAGGATTGAGATATCGCTATTCTACTGAAGTTTTCGTGTATATGGACGGAGTATAAGACGAATAAATGTGGCTAACTCAATTTGTGCCATCATTCTAAACGAATTGATACGCATAAAACCCTATACATCTCAATTATTTTATGTTATTATACGTTCTGCAATATACCATGGGAGTATAAAACAAAGTAAGTAAAAGCAAAATTTAAATTAATAAACTATGCACATTTTTTGTGCTCCAATTCCACCTTACTCGTATACTCCGCCCTGCACACACAATCACAATCGTTCAAAATTCCAAGTGTAAACGCATCATTAACTGCGGCGCCCCAGAAAACTTACCGGCATAATTAAAATTTGCTGCACATCGCTAGCCAACATATTGCATACATATGTCATTGTCACCGACCACCACACTAAACCACCAAAAACTGTACAAAGCCATACATTTTACTACCATTCTTCCATAGCTTCAACTACTTCATTGTTGTCATTAGATACCTTGTTGTTGCTGCTGCTGTTGCCTTCTGCTCGTACAATTTTATTTATCACTACAATTATTTTATTTATATTGCCGTTGCTATGAATGTCGCAGAAACACCAACCCGAAAGCCAATAAAAATGGGAGTAGTAAACAAAAACTTCCAAACACTTGTTGACTTACTGATTCGCAGGTTGATTGTGTGACGGTTAGGCTAGTTAGCGCAATGCATTACGCTATTTAAGGCGAATTTGTAGTCAAAATGAGTAGACAGTTTTTGCTTTAATGTGTTTGCTTGGTGCGCTACCGTTTCGATGGGAATGAGATGCCGTGATTCGCGATGCGGCAATTCGACGGAGCCCCTCCGCTGCTTAACCACGAGATGCACGTAAATATAAGCAAATAAAATCCAAATGTATGAACAAATGAATTTGTTATTTTACAGCAACAAAAACAGCTGGCAAAGTTAACAATTAATTGATGATTTCTTTCCAGCGAAGTAGTGTAAATAAATACGAAAGACTTAAGCAGCAAACTTTGTGACCTTTCTCTTATCCATTTATAGAGAGCAGTAAAGTTTCATTTACCAAACTTTCCGACATAGTCCGTTGTGATTTACGTGAGTACCTGCCTGCGAAGGCCTAACCTCACGGTGCTTTCTATTGCTAAAAGCACGTAGATCAATACAATGCGTTGATCAGCGCCCTAAAGCATAAATGCATTCAGCACTTATACCTTGGTTCCAATTGGTTCGGGTGGATAGGGACACCCTAGCCGCCTTGGTCGGGTACGAGGCCTACCCAAAACCATGCATTCGTCGCTTGTCGCAAATGCTTTATATTATGTGATATAATATGAAGCTTAGAATGTGACTTCCATGACCATGCTGACATTTAAAACAAGACCTGTTATGTCAGACATCACATTTAGTCGCATCTTACCCCTACCAGCAGGGGGGACCAAACTTTCCGACAGTCATACTAATATAGATTTGGCAAAAACGGTGATTGAAATATAATTGTAAAATATAAATATGCGTTAATAGAGGAACCGATTATCGCCTCAATTCACAATAACTTCCCAGCACATGTCCTGTGTATATATATACTTCTAACAGACTGAATTCCCCTAATAAAGCGTGTCTTTCATAATACGCATTGTAAAATGAAACCAATATAATCCAAGGATCTGCTATGCGACATCTGGCATTCAACGAGGTGTGGCCGTCACATTGATTGGCTCGGTACGTTTAACTATGAGCTATCGACAGTCCAATGACTATCGGTTTTAGCAAAAAACGAATAGCAAGAAGGAGAAACGTATTCGGTGGAACTGCGTTGATGGCTTTGGCAGAACCACAAAAGCCGCTACAGCCAACTACATTGGCAAGCGGACAAATTAGCTGTGCATCAGCTCAAATAGAGTTGTCATTATTCAAAAACTGTCACCAAAGGGCTTGTCACATATGAGCACTTCGAGCTGAACTTCTTTGGTAATAAATTTTTCATATATGTGGTTAATGTTAAGATGTTTTTTTCTACTTTTAAGCATTTTTCTACAATTTGTAAACTGAGACTTAAATAAGGCGCAATCTTTTAGCGTCTATTGGAATTTTTGCAATCTCTCATTCGACATCGTTTTCAATTCTTCTTTAAATGTCTCGCGCTTGAATGTGTGACAAGGTGTGGTTATTGACTAGTGTCACGTCTAACTGTTCCTCATACACACACTCCAGCATTGGAACCAAAATCATCTATATACATATATATATATATGTATATATATATATAAATAAAGGTATATGCCACGCAGGGGAAAAGAAACAGCAAACGGTTATAGCAACCCATACACAGCTAATGTTTATTTGATTTGCAATTTTGAGTTCATTGTAAATGTTAAATGTTACAATCATCTCGGTTAGTATTTTATAACGAAAATCGTATGAAGTATTTTCTTCATTTTTACTACTTTGTTTACTTTGTAATTTTTCTTTGCTCATTTGCTCTTGGTTAATTGTTATTTTTAAATATTTTTCTCTGGAAAATATTTAAGAAAACTCGTCAGAATTACTTCCTTTTCGGAAGTAGAATTGCACCGGCATACTGGCAGCCATACCAGCCAACGAGCTAAAACACTCGTTCGACATGCTTTTGGACCGTGCAAAAAGCTGTATTGAAGCAGAAGGAGACTATTTTGAATAAAATACATTGATTTTGCCGAAAAAACCATTTGTTCTGTTTTTTTTTTTTTTAAGTTGTTTACTCTGGAACGCTCCTTTTATTTATATTCTATGGGGTGTCCGACATTTCCACTTCGTGGCAAACCGTGTTCAGGGTATAAATAATGATTCCTTTAAACTTAATTCCGACAATTTTCATAAAAGCTTAAAATCTAGTACACACACGTATTTTATTGTGTTTGAAAACGCATTGCAGTAGCAGCCATCTGGTTCTGTTCGATATCGTGGACTTTTGTCACGAAAACCTGCTTAGTAGCTGTTTCATTATGGTCTTTTGACAGCTGTTACTTGATTTATTCTCAATTGGATTTACCATTTCATAATGTACAAGCTTACTCCGCGGCAACTTTTACAAATCATCCAAATTTATTATCAAAATTAGGGTTCGGTTCGCGCATTCGTCTCATATTGGGTCGATATAATCGCCTAGCAGTGTCGGTAACTCGAGCAACCATGGTTCAGTAGCTAAGCACATAAATTCTAGTGAAAAATGCACTAAAGCCAGCAAAAGCTATGAAGCAGAGCATCGAAGAACACCCCAAAGAGTCTATCTTCAATCGTGCGCCACAATTAGAGCTGTGGAAATTTAAAAAACTGTATGGAAGATTTTGAGGAAGGGTGCGATTTACGGGCTTGGATTATCCAGCTCGTGCAAGAATTGAAACCTAACGACCATTAAGCGCATACACATTCGACGAAAGGACCATTTAGGATTGACAGTAATCTCAATTTTCACACGAAAATTTTGTTCATCGATTAGACTCAATTTTGGTTGAGTGACTACGTTAATAAACACAATTACCGCATTTGGTGTGATGATTGTTGAGACCCAGACATGAATATTACAGTCAATAGGGAACGCCATAGAGTCATATTAATGACTTGTTTGTGCCTGAGTTGGACGATGTTGATGTGGGCGACAGAAAACAATCAATTTACTGAAAGAAACTTTGGCCCTATGTGACCTCGAAGACGGTGTGATTTAACACCGATGGACTATTTTGTATAGAGTTAAGTGAATAAGCTTGTCTACGCAGATAAGTCCGAGACGAATGACGTCTTGGAAGAAAATATTTGACGAGTTATTGCTGGTATACGGCCCCAATGGCTGAAAAAAGTGGTCGGAAAGTAGGCCTTACGACTTGATATTAGCTTTTTATTATTTCATTTAACTCAAGATATAGCATGTATGCCTCAAGTTAAATTTCAGCTTATTGCTTACAACCTTGATATTCTGAACTAAATTCAATATATTCTTTTGCAAATATTGCAAACGCTGACTTGTAAATGTGTTGCAGTACAGCATTGGCGACTCTAAGAATAAATCAACAAACGACCAAAAACAGTAAAAAGTAACAGCTAGGAGCTACTGAAGTAGCCTGAATGAACAAGGCAGCCCACTGTAAGCCCTTCTGGCTGATCAAATCATGTGTAAAAATCTTAAGTGCAAACAATTGTAGGTGAATTGGTCGCGACTACGGCAAAAACAAACCTGCAAGCAAATGGCAATTTTACCAACTACGATATACTATTCACGAAGTGACCACCATTGTTGTATGGATTCCTGTTTGCAGACTACTCACAATGTATGTGTGTGTGTGAGCAATCTATTGAAGCCAAGCTCGACTTGCTGACATGAATGAAAGTATATGTGTTCGTTTTAAAAACCTAATGGAATCGATTGTAGGCAAAATGTTTGATAAACATTTGACAGGTTATCTATTATTACAGCAAAACCGATTTCTCCCATTAGAAAATTGCTTAGCACGCTCTTCCATGTAGTGTTGCCATATTTTGAATTAAATTGCATATTCTATCTAAAGAATTTCCTCCAAAACTGTACTGTTGCCTAGGCCAATAATCCATGCTAAATACAAGTATCGTGAAAATATCTTGGCAAATGAAAAATTTGTCCATGCGCTTACTTACTTCTGACCGTTCAGTTTGTATGGAAGTTATATGCTATAGTGGGCCGATCTAAAGAATTTCCGCCAAAACTGTGCTGTTTCCTTGGCCAATAATCCATGCTAAATACAAGTATCGTGAAGACATCTTGGTAAATGAAAAACTTTGCAAACGTCATTTTCTCTTCAAGAAGCTGCCCATTTGTCAGAACTGCCGATATCGGACCACTATAACATATAGCTGCCATACAAACTGAACGATCGGAATCAAGTTCTTGTATGGAAAACTTTCACATTTGAAAAGATATATTCACAAAATTTGGTACAGATTATTTGCTAAGGCAACAATGTAATCTCCGAAGGAATTGTTCAGTTTGGTTAACTATAGCATATAGCTGCCATACAAACCGAACGATCGGATGTGGTATCTTCACGAAATTTGGCATGGATTACTGCTTAAGATAACAATATAGTCTCCAAAAATTTGTTCAAAACGAATTACTATAGCATATAAGTAGCTTCCATCCAAACTGAACACATAGTTACTAACAGAAATGTACCTGTGAAGGGTATTAAGCTTCGGTGCAACCGAAATTAAAATAATCTTTATGGCCATACAATTTTTTTTTATTCGAAAAGTTTTAATTAAAATTTATAAAAGTTGAGTTATCGCTTCCTTTAGCTTTTTTCAACACTATGTAATTTAGCAAACCCTTAAATTTCGACAAAGTCGTCCTTTAAACGTCACGCACTCAGTTCAATCCATCAAATTAATTGGAGTCTATAAATCATATATTGGGCCAAAAATATATGCCGGCATCATTTACATTCAGCAAGTTAATCGAATTAAAAAATACCTGGAAATACCCACAAGCCTGTCACTATTTTTGTTTTTATCCAACACTTGACTTGGAGAAGAAAATTCTGCCTACATAACAGCAGTAAAAAATTGTATGTGCCCCAAGAAATTACCGAAGGAGACACAGCTTCAAAGCAAGACACACGCATGCAGAAGGCAACGAAAGCAAAAAAAAAATCACTATTAATGGTATCAAAATTGCCTTAGTAAAAATTGTATGGTCTTTAGCGGTAGTGCACAGACGTGCCGTTATGTTACACACTACATGTATACGCGTACGCTGCTGCAGCCACAACCTGAAGCACAACTTGAATTTCGGATTTTTGACCCAGTAATTAGCTAAAATTGAGAGTGAAACTCTTTCGAGTGCACTCCAAGCAGCACATAGCTGTTAGAAGCCGCTGGCGCACAGACACGGGCGGAGCGAAGTACGCCACGGCACACACTCGAAACATACGTTGCGCCTAAACACTATAAGTAAAGGTTCTCTTGCCCTTTATGCGTGCAAAGGCCAAAGTATCTAAGTTTTGAAAATAAACAATTTTACATTTTTTCGCCGCATAAATTATATGTACTGCCACGGGCGATCGATTAATGTATAGCATATCTATACACACTTAAACATAAGTAAGTATATGTTCATGCGACAGTGTCGCCCATATTGATGGACGCACGAAAATGCCGAGCGCTCTTGGGAGTAAAAGTATAAATCGATATGTGCATATGCTATGGAGCAGTATAGGCCTTTAACTAATGTGGCTGCAGCATTTTTAGGGGCAATCAGTAGAAATGAGCGAAGCACGCGACAACGCCGTCTGGCTTTCAGCCTGTTTACGCGCCACTTTTTATCTCCATCATTATTGATCATCTTTCGCTTATGAAAATATTTTGATTTCATATCATTGTCCGTTTCTTGCGTGTCATTTTCAGACCTTGCGTGAGCACAAACTAAAATTACTTGATTTTAATCAATAATTACTGTTATTGCTTGGAATTCGTCTATAAGTTCACGATGTTCGAAACATTTTTACACAATTGTAATTAAATACAAATAAACCCCTTCGCTCTTTTACTACTTTTTAACTAATTTTCAAATTAAAACCACTCTTTGGCATGATTAATTACCGTTAGAACTCTTATAAGAAGACGATATAGAAACACGTCATGAACTGTGGAATTTTAGCTGGAAAATGCTGCCCTTCTCATTGAGTGGCATGTCTTTCTTACATCAACCTTGTACATATATATTTGAAGATATGCTCCCAGTGCATTTAGATACGCGATCGCTTAAAACTTAAGCTCGCCTTCCATATTACGAATATATCACCTTACAACGAATGCTTTTGTCTCTATTTATAGTTACCGGATATCTTCGACAACTTATACAAAAAAAAAAACACAAATACCGTTTTATGCCTTGAGTTTGATGGCGAGAGGAAAGTTTATCCTGGTGGCACACTACACCTTTTCTATAGATCAAATCTGGCCTATTCGGTTTGAGTGCATCAGTCCTAGTTTTTTTTGCATTAGGTAACACCAAAACTAATATATTCTTAAAATTTGTATAAAAGTACAAAAAATAAATTATGTTATTTTGTTGTTACTCTCGATTGCAGTTTTATAGCTGAAATAGTTGAACAGAAAATCTCTTTAAAGCGTAGAAGAAGAAGCTTTTTGGTCTGTCCATAATCAACACTCCCCTAAAGTAAGCTTGTGGGATGCCCTGTGTTGCTAGTGTTCAAAGGCCTAAGGTGTTCCTCTGATTACTCTCCCTTAAAGGCGTTGAATGGTTTGAGGCAGCTTAGGGGAAAATTTTGATCGAAACTGTAGTTCAAGATTCTTACCCAGTACTTGCGTATGGAAGCGGGGGTGTTCGCGGATTATATAATGAAGTAATCATTGTCAAATGTTGCGATTATTCCTTTTGAAGAGGAAATCATCCAATAAAAACAAATACCACTTAAATGCGGCTTACGATGGCTCCTCTCCTTCAGGTCAGTCGCTAGATCACTATGAGGCAAAAATCATTTCCGGTAACCTTTGTTAGAAAGTTTCAGAAAATTTTCTTCCCTGTTGAATACAATTGTTCTTGCGCATCCCCGCTCATAAATGCACTAACCTCAAGCAGGGACTAGAAAAACAGGAAAACACTGAGTACATATCAGCACATTACATTAGCAGATTTGCATAATAAACAAATGCTTATATTAGTCACAAGATCAGCAAAGTACAAAATACATACTGCGAGTAGCTTCTGGTCTTAGCGCGATTTTCGAGCCGTGTGATATACATAAACCACCTACATGTGGACAATTTTGTGATATTTCTTATGGATCATTGCTTTTGTTTAGCGATCATTTTTGTTTGTTTGCATTACTTTCGATGATCCTACCATGCTCTTGATTCTAGTCTTATGCCTTGGAATGGCTTTCATCAGTAGTTGACTCCACATTTGTGCTGTGGGCGAATACTGAAGCAAAAGGAAAAAGAAATGAAGTATTAAACGAAGTGCATTAAATTAACATAAAATTATGCAGAGTCATGCAAAGACATAACCACGACACTGCTACACCTTGTTTACAGCGATAGACAACTCTTCCTTTGGATTTTTGCAATGGACATCGTATCGGCTGCATTGTTCTTACGTAATGCATTTATTGATTTAAAAACTCTAAAGTGCAAAGTGTTTGTGGCTCTTATTTTTGTTGTTTTATAAAAATTTTTCCATTCGATTCATGTGTTATTGAATTGCAAGAATATAGTCCAACTTTGCAAGTATAAAGGAACAGTATCAAATTGTTAGACCAGTATTTGTGGTGAACAGAAATATGACTCGTATCCAACATAGTTGAACCATCAATTAGGATTTTGTCAAAATGCGCAACACAAATGATAAAAACTGTGCTAAACATGATGAACCAACCTTATACATATAATATACTCTAGCAAGTTGCTAGGATAAAAGGCATAAAATACAATATTAATATTGAATATTCAAATGCTGTCATCATACCAATGAGTGCGGTAAGAAATATAAAAAGAGCGCTACAAAAGTAAGTTTTTGAATAAAACAAAAACGGTTTGAGATGTCACTGAAATTATTTTTTTTTGTGAAAGTATATTTGATGTCATTATGTATGGAACTCGATTTCTTTCGCATGGCTACCGCGGGCATGCTTCCATAAGTCCATACGCTGAACCAAATTTTCGACAGTTTTCAGGCATAAATCGATACTGCTGCAATTGTTGTTCGATATTCGGCTTGTTGCCATAGACCATAAACTTGTCGTAGCTCTACAAGAAATAGTCTAACGGTGTCAAATCGCACGACCAAGGCGGCCAATTGACTGGACCATTTCGTGATATAACAAGTTCTCCAAACTTGGTCATTGTGACATTCACTATGTGGCTTGTGGCGCCGTCCTCTTGGAACCACATATTATCCAAGTTCATATCATCCAATTCGGTTCAAAAATATTCGGATATCATTGAGCGGTAGAGATTCCCATTCACAGTAACGTGTTTGTCTTGATCAGCACGGAAGAATACGGCCCAATGACGGCGCTGGCCCATAAACCGAAACAAACTGTAATTTTTTCGGTATGCAATGGTGACTCTTGGAGTAAATGTGGATTGCTGCATGACCAATAACGAATATATGCTTATTAACGCCTCCAGAAATGAGTCTCATCGCTGAAGATGATTTTTCGATGAAAATCCGGATAGTTTTCAAGTTGTTGCTCCACCCAATTCGCGAACTTACGACAATTCTCGTGGTCAAGCGGCTTCAGTTCTTGCGTCAATTTGTTCTTGTAAGGATGTAGGTAAGATCTTTTCGCAAAAGTCGCCACAGCGACGTCAAAGAAATGCTTAATGCTTGAGATGAAACTTGTTACATAGTTACGTTCTTGGCTTGGTGTTGCACATGCGCATAATCGGACTACAGCCGAGTCCACAAAATATCATTAAACGAAAGGCTAAATTAAGACACAAAACTGTAATTTGTAATATTGCGATAATTTCTTGAATAAATGCGCCAGAATCATTACATTGGACTGGCGATACGGTAGGGAAGAACTTTATAGGAGCTGGTGCATAAATTTGAAAAGCGGGTGGCCCGCCCCCTACTAAGTTCAATCATATACCTCAGGAACTACTTGACTAAATTTGATGAATGAGTCTACCCATATAGGCTTTTCATAAACTGTGAAATATTTTATCTTACGCCCAAGAATTGTCCAAACCGAAATAAAACTTTTTAAGGACTCAGACACTAACGAGTAAGTGGACCCCAGTGTATATGGCTGACTTGACACCTTGCCAAAATAAAAACAATCGGGTCAAAATATTATCTAGTCCCCATTCATTTTATATAAGAAAATTGATAAAAATCATATAAGATTTTCAAACTTTCACTTGGCTTATATCGTATATATATCAGCCAATATGTAAAATATTTTAGCAAAAGTAAGTGAAAATATATTATTGGATATATATTGTATCTACGAACTACCCCAGCTCCCATATAACGCATACTCGTTTAATGATCCTCTGGTTGATATTTTTCTCATAAACTTCATATACAATATTAAATTGAGCTATGATTGAGCTTGTATTATAAACATATATCGCTTTTGCCTGATCTTTTTCAAATCGTGAGAGTATAAAATGTTCCATTACACCCGAACTTAGCCCTTCCTCATTTTTTTCAAAAATTATTTGGTATAGTCCAATTTTATTTCCAATTATAATTTATTTATCCATTAATTGGAATTCGGAAAAAAATACGGCCACAAAGGATGTATGCAAATCTTATACATTTCATTTGTGTTGTAAACAATCTTTTGGATCAGTAGTCGTCAATCGTTTAAAAGAGGGAGACTTAATAAAACTTATTTCTTTAATTTATTTGTTTGGTGCCGTTTAACAAATTGAATGTGTTACAATTTACATTTTCATTTTCATTTGTCGGTTCGTAATTTATGTGCATTCGTCAAATAACGGCGACACTCACACTACATAAATTCAGCTGGCATATAAAAATAGCATTGGAACGATCGAAAACTGTTCGTAGAACATATCAAATGTATTTGGAACATTTATTCCACGCCGGAACGCATTCATTTTCATATATTATCAGAGGTGTAGGTATCGCTTATAGCTACTGTGAAATAACAGCAGTGAGTACACAAAATAAAATCGAAAAAGAAAACCTTAAAAACATGGCAGGCCTAACGATAGCCAAGCCAACAATGATGCGATCACAGGCGTTACTTTCCTAGAGAGCGATTGAAGTGATTTATGGATGTTTTTCTTATCAGAAACAGTGACGTTGGCTGCGTTCAGTATTTCGCATTAAAAATAGTGAGTTCGATGGAATTGATATGTTTTGTCAATCTCTGTAATGACTTTGAGACCGTTAAAAAATTAATTCTTGTCGACCACACGTGTTGATAGCGCTGCCTACAGTTTCATTGGTAAATTCTTATATAGTATGTACATAAATCAATTAGATATTACAGAAGTTATTAGGTAATCGAGGATATATCGTAGATTTATGCATATACCATGTGAAACATAATAGCATTATTGTAACAAAATGTATGTCCACATGAGACATATAATTCAAAAGTTCAAATAACAAAAGTTTATATATGTAGTTTGTCTTGCCATAAGTTATGATACAAGTTCAAGGCGTTATAAAAATAAAAATACAATTTATTTTTTAATAAAGTTAATTTCATTTAATAATGCATAAATATATACATATATATGATGGTAAATGGGCATGCACGGTTTCTATTTTAACAATTTTGCACCAGATGTTACTCCTTTTTTACAGAAGGGAAGAGGTATAACGCCTCCTACTTATTACATCAACAGGCTGGTGACCACCTTTTTCACTTCGGAAGTTTTTGTGTAGGTTTTGTCCTTTTTCTTTATTAAAAACCTCTTCAAGAGTTAACATTTTTATATTGTTGTAAAAAGTATACTTTCATACCCGTTGATCGTGTATCATTGCAGAAGCCGCTTACCGGCATAATTTGTTTCAAGCGCGTTGTCAAAAGTTTACTAGTTAACGATAGGCTATCATGTGGAGATCGTCTCAAATTACTTTAAACATTGATCTGCCCGATATTCATATCCTTTCACATATTATTCTGCTTTCTAAAGGGATTTTTATAAATTTTTTGTCCGTAAGGAGGATTTAAAATACTTACAATTTTTCCCCCACTAAGTTTCCCGCATTTTCCTTATTTTCAGAAATGCCCGTGGCCAAAGAGCCTCTGTGTTAGATATGCACTGCTACTCGCCTACTTTCCACATCTTTGATTTGATTGGCAGCCCATCTTCCTTTGCGCTGTCACTTCTTCCGATCTTGCCAGAGTTAAAGTTTTTGCTTCCTTTCCTATTGTCTTGTGGACGTCTGTATTTCTGTTCCGTGCTTCTTCCAGAACCAGAGCTATCTTGCCTCCTTAGCAAGATTATCTATTGGAGAGACCTAAGCAAGTAGTTTCCATCTATGTTTCACATTCAACATTCATATGTATAAAGTACATATATATATTACGTGTTTTTGGGAAGCACTGTCATAAGAGTGTCTGATTCAACCCATTTTTTACATATAGGCATACATTTTTAGAACAGGATTCCCTTCAAATTTCCGTAATACTATATATCTCACAGACAGACCGATATTTTCAATAAAAAGTCCGCATTCACAACCTTGATCCAATTATTCGGTATATGCGATCTTGAATTGATTCGGTGACAATTTAGAAAATTTTTTAATATAATGCGGCCTACTTTAAGCGGACTATTCTGACAGATACATTCATTGGTGCATGATTTGCATACTGGAAGTTAAATGAACAGATGGAAATTAAAATTGTGTTCTATAGGAAGTAAGCGTGGTTCTAATCCGATTTCGCTCGCTTTCGCACCGGAGTAGAAGTAGTAATGTCGATATATTACTACTACTACTCCGGCGTATATACGAGTATATGCTCCGGTATATATACAGTGGCGGACAAAAGTCTACATACACCCCCTGTTTTCTTCGATGTGAGAGTACAAAAACTTTTTAGAAAAATGTGTTGATACAGTTTTATTCTAATCTTCTTTCTAATAACAACAAACTTAAAAAATCCGTTAATTAATATAAAACTACAAATTTATGGAATAAAAATTCAAATATTGTGTTGACAAAAGTCTACATACAGTGCAAAAATATCTTGGTTCAGTGCGAAAAACTTTACAAAATGCTAGTTATTAAGACGTTTTAGTATTTAGTTGGGTCCCCATTGGCATCTGTAACTGCTTGAAGACGCCATGGCATTGATTCTGCAAAATTTGTCAACGCTGCAGATGTAATGCTGTTCCAAGGTCCCAATATGCGCTCTTAGAGTATGGCAGAGCTAGAAACTTGGTGCTTTCTAATTCTACGCTCCAAAATCTCCCAGACATGTTCAATAATATTCATATTTGGACTTTGAGGTGGTGTATTTAATTGCCTTGGAGTATAATAAAGCAACCAGTCCTTAACAATTTGCGCCGCATGCATCGGATCGTTATCTTGTTGAAATATCCAACTGGAACCGAGCCCTAAATTATCCACCAAAGGCTTCAAATTATGTTCCAACAGAGACTTATTCTTATAACCGTCCATTTCACCTTCGATAAAGTCCGAATTTCTAACTCGAGGCCGCAACAGCTCCCCAAACCATTACGCTGCCGCAACCGAGCTTCACAATTTATACTACGTTCTTCGGTTCAAGCGTGGCGTTAGTTTTCCTTCAAATTTTAGCCCTTTCATCACTACCAAAAAGGGTGAATTTAGAATCATCTGTAAATGAAACTTTTTTCCAAAAATCCATTTCCCGTTCTTTGTGTTTTTTGGCGAACTTTAAACGAATTTTCCGATTTTTTCAGAAATAAAAGGTTTCTTCCGTGGTGTTCTACTGTGGAATCCGTTATCGTTTAGAGTTTTTTTTTATTGTTCTTGGTTGGATACTCATTTGTGACGTACTCGCTATGCGTTCGGCTATATTTGCAGCATTTACTTTTGGATTTTGATCTACTTCGTTGAGAATCAGGCTGACGTATCTACGAGATTGTTTTTTTGGGGGTCCACTGCGCGGTTTATTTTCGTTGGAACCATTATTTTTAAAGTTTTTTAGAATTGTCTGTACTGTTGCTCGACTCAAGTTTAAATTTTTAGAAATTTCACCATATAATTTTTTTTTCTTTTCTTTCTTTTATCACCAAATTTTTTACATCAATTGATATTTCATTTCACGGAGCCATTATAGCTATTGAAGTGTTTAAACCACAACTAAATTCAATAAATATCAAACAATAAACATATTGAAATAAAAGAAAAAGTCTAACGTTACCTTACTGTTAATATAACAATGTACAAAGTATGAGATTTGAACTGTATGTAGACTTTTGTCAAAGCAATTTTTGAGTTTTTCTTCCATAAATTTGTTGTTTTATGTTAAATAATGGATTTTTTTAGTTAATTGCTATTATAATAAATATTGGAATAAAACTGTATAAATACATTTCTCTAAAAACTTTTTGTACTCTCACATCGAAGAAAACAGGGGGTGTATGTAGATTTTTGTCCGCCACTGTATATATGCATTACTAATTATGTATTTTATCAGTCCTCGAAACACTTTTCATAAGCCCTTTTTGGGATAGCCTTCAGCTCCTTCAGCTAATGTTTTTTATCTTTTCGATCGACTGAAGACGGCTTCCGTTCCAATGATTGTTGACTTATTTGCATATTAAACTTATAAGCCCATGTCTCATTAGCAGTTATAATGCTCTTATACTCGTACATGTTCAAAAGAGAGCTTTATCGGGACGAGCCGAGCAAAAACGTGTTTCCTACCCAAAATATCCACCAAAATCATTCGAACGGACCCGCGATAGATGTCGAACTCTCTGACCATCTCCCTAACACTTGCTTGACGAATTTCAAGCACCATATAATAATTGTTCAATATTTTCATCAGTTAAAGAAGTCAAAGATCGTCCAGAACGAGGCATGTTTCCAATGATCTCTCGACCGCCTTTGAAGGCTTTGTACCACTCGTACGATATTTCGTTAGAAATATAAAATGTGATTCTTTGTTCGATATTTTTATCCATTTTAATAATCGCACCGCTCTACTGAGCTTTACCGACTTAAGCAGCAGATGTAAGCAAACTGGTTGAGAGATCACACTTATATTTTGCATAGTAATTAAGGACAGTCCTACCAACTTAGCAAAATACATTTTCTTGAAAGATCATATATCCGAAGAATTCAATTACAAATTCCGGGTTCTTTTTTTGACACATGCATACATTAAATCTCTTAGATTAGCATTTTTTCAAAATGTTTTGCCACAATTTCGATTACTGCCATATTGTGGGCATGGAAGTAGTCCGATATCAAAAACTATTAATACACTCTGTAGCAAAAGGAATTGGCTATACATTGGGTGCGTTTTTGACGTGGCGGATCCTAAACCCAGGGCACAACCCAGTGAAGGGGATGTTTCGCCTTCTCACTTTGGTTCGCCTTCAAACGGATGTTCTTAGGCTACCCAGAGGATACTTGGTCAAAGAATGGAAGTCGTGAGTTGCTTAAGCCAGGTGTAAAAGAATCGTTTCTGGCCACTCCCAAGTGATTGGCGATCACACAACTTTTCTCACTTGCGTGAACTTGACACATCCTCCAACTCTTGGAATAAGTCTCCTAAACATCGTATATAAGGTTCTATCGAGCGTATTGTGTGAAAGATTAAAGCCTACCGCCAACAAACTGACAAAAACACACCAGCTCTGAAAGTATTCGACACGGTACCCGCCGGGGGAAACAGAGAAAGAGGAAGACCTCCACTTCGTTGAAAAGACTAAGTGGAAAAGAACCTGGATTCGTTTGGAATCTCCAATTGGCACCACCTTGCGAAAAGGAGAAACGACTGGCGCGCTGTTGTCAACTTGGCTATAACCGCGTAAGCGATTTCTAGGCCAGTAAAGAAGAAGAAGCAAACGGTATACAAAAAAACGCTTTTGCAAGTTTTACAAGAACGTTTCAGAGCTCCCGAGAATCTTTGCTAATTACCGAATAATTCGAAAAGGATTTTGTCGGACTTACTTACAATTTCCAGAGATCATTTCTTAGATATTAATATTTAAGCATTCAAAAATAATTTTCTACAACGAAATTGCAAACTTGTTCGAAAAAAATAATAACTTAACTGAAAATAATAATAACTTAGAAAGCTTACAACTGAAATAGCTGAAAGACATTAGACTTTCATCGCTCTTTTGGAAAATCTTTAGTATATTATATGTATATGTACATAATGTACATACATTGGTATTTATTCCGTTTTTCATTTTGCTAGTGTCGCGACAACTCAGCTACATTATCTATAGAATTATGGATAATGAATTTCTCTAAATCCATAAATATTTCTCTAACGCCCATTATGAAAACCGCCCTAACACGCGTTCATCGTATATTTTATACGATTCATATTATGTAAGTACACAGACTTGTATACGCTAAGTCATATCATATTTGGTCATCATGACTGGCCGGATATGCAGACCATTTAATACCAGAAGTGAACAGAAATCCAGCTAAAGTGACAGCATTTACTAAGTATGCAAACGCTAGCAGTGACGCGAATGAAATCGAAAGCTCAATCGGGAGAATGTGTTACGACAAACGGAAGTTGTTTTTTAACGGTATCCTTTTGTCGACTGCCTACTGTTTGATATGGGGGAATTCGGACACGTGATCGCGATGACGCTCAATCGTTGCGGAAGCTGAGAAAAAGGGCGAAAAAGAGAACGCACAAGTTTACAAAGCAATAATATGCGCACACATATACATATATGTATAAAACGTTATCTCTTTAGGGAGTTATTTTTTAGGACATATTTAAGGCGACTAGCCAAGAAATACCCCGCTTTAAGGACACAGTATATTTGTGTTATAGTTGTAAATTGCTTGCGAAAATGAAGTCATCAATGAACTGTATACACAATCGCTTAAAGTATGTTCAACACATGCCAGCCGTCAAGCACCATCGAGCAAACCACTATAAATCATTATTTGGCCTATTAAAAATAAAGCTGCAAATATTAGCCTTACCATATACATTAGGGTGATTCAAATTTTTTTTTATTTTTTCGTTTAGTACTCGGAAAAATAGGTTCCTAGACACCGCTAAGAAAGCCTCTCCAAAAACCTGTGAATTTCTTCATTCATAATGATTTTTTTCATTGAGTTATAAAATTTATAATAAATAAAAAATTCTCCCAAAAATAATCAAACTTTAACTGTTAATATCTTTTAAACGGTTGGGTTTACGGAAAAATCATGCGAGACTTTTTTTTAGAGCACTCAATTTCCTAAAAAAACTAAGGAACATGATATTTTTTCAAGTAGTTGGAAGCGAGATATAAATTTTTCTATCTGATAATAAGAAAAAATAGAAAACTGTATGTAGGAGGACCTTCCCGTTACAATTAAGAACCCATGCTTGGAGAGGTGTCTAGGTACCTATTTTTCCGAGTATCAAACGAAAAAAAAATTTTTTTTTTGGAATCACCCTAATATCCATCTTTATTTTCCCTGACACAAAAACTTATATTGTGAGTTTGCAAAAAATTATTAACTGCACATTCGCGCCTAAACATTATTTATATATCTTTATCATTTTTTTAAGAAAATGTTATTAGAAAAACATTCTCTCCAAATTTTTTTAGGTAACTCATACATTAGCCGATAAATTCACTATAAAGTCAACCAGTATACTGCAATAGTTAGAAAAATTTTGTATTTGTTGTATGGGCATACATATATATATATACATATATACACATATATCTACATACTGAAATACCATTATCGAGAAAGAATTAAGGATAATATATCTCACAAATTGACCGACATTTTCGATAAAAAGATTAAAGATGGGAATCGCAATGGGAACTGGGTCCCTAAATTCGATACCTGAGGACGTGAACGTGAAAAGTTTTATTCCGATATATTATATTCATTGGCGCTTGATTTATATACTAGAAAGTGAAAGAAGCCGATGAATTCTAAAGTGATGTTATATGGGAAGTAGGCGTGATTGTAGTCCAATTTCATCCAATTTTGCACTGTAATACATATATGTATAGGAATTAAACAAATTGTGGTGATAACATGATAAAATAGCTTTTGTTGAAATTGATAAAGTAGGTCTTGAGTTATGTGATTTCACCTAAACCGTAGCGGTATCACGCCTATCGTCTAATTTTTGACACCGGCTCCTATAAAGCCCTCTGGTAATATCTTATGTATAAAATTCATAGATTCATCGCACATTTAGTAGGTATTTTGTAATAAAACCGTTATGTGGGATTTGTTTTATTTTACTACTTTTAAACCCCTGATGCCTTGCTTATGAAATTCATTGTACTAAATAACAATATTCTATCTCGTTGTAGAGCTTTGTTATGAAAATTTTTGTGGGCGTGGAAAGAGCCCGATTTGCCCATCTGGGTTCCAAGAAATATGTGTACTCAATACCATCAAGATATCCAAATTCGATTGAAGCTATTTCTAGCACGCACGAACAGACAGCCACCCGGAATTTAACTCGTCTCGTCATCCTGATTAATTCTATAAATACATATATATAACTTTTTAATCCACATCCTTAACAACTGTAGTACGTTATGTCACCAAACCTGAAAGCATTTTGCAAAAACCAACAGTGAAATCGGGTGCTGCTCATAACTTATTTAGCTCATTCCGAAGAAAAGGTTTAAGGAAAAGTTCCTTCTTGCAACTTCGGTTGCATCGGAGCTATAAGACCCATCCAAAAAAAAAAACAAAAATTGCCAGAAAAGGAGCTGTAAACTGACGTTGAGTAATACCAAAAACTCCGTCAGGGTGGGGAAGAGCTTCTCCGAGGACCTGACTTCTTCAATATACTCTTGGAGCAAATAATTCGACCTGCACAACTAAATAGAGAAGATATCATCTTCTATAAGAGTGGAAAACTGCTAGCGAGCACCTCAACAACCGTTAGTTCTGCTTTATCCAGAATAGATAAGGAAGCGATACAAATGGGTCTGGTAGTGAACGAGGCCAAGACGAAATATCTCCTATTGTCAAACAAACAGTCGTCGCACTTACTACTTGCATTCCACAACACTGTTGACAGTCATAACTTCGAAGTAGTAGACAATTTCGTCTATCTTGGAACCAGTATTAACGACAACAACAATGTCAGCTTCGAAATCCAACTCAGAATGTCTCTTTCCAACAGGTGCTACCTCAGACTGAGCAGGCAATTGAGAAGTAAACTAAATTCTCGACGAACAAAAACCAAACTCCGTAAGTCACTCAGTATTCCCGTCCTGCTATATCGTACAGAGGCATGGACGATGACATCATCTGATGAGTCGACGTTACGAATTTTCGAGTAAAAGATTCTGCGGATGATTTATGAATATCGCATTCGATAGAATGATGAACGATAAGTAAATAGGTAATTAACGACAAGGTTTGATTTGTCTCAAAATATTCGATAAAAGAAAAATATAAAACTTAGATCCACTGATTCACTCCAGAGACCAAGAAACAACACATTGGACTGCTCCGAAGAATGTGAATACATTGCTTTCGTTTGGAAAGGAGATGGCCACCTCAAAAAAACTTCTGTCTCACCATTACAACGTACCAACAGAACGTTCGCCGTCGCCTCACCAAATTAGCGAACTTGGCTATGAACTTGGCAAGAAAACTCAAGAACTGAGGAAAACTCGCGTATATGCCATGACAGACGAACAAAGCTAAATCGACTCAGCTCATCATGCTGATCATTTATATATTTATATTTTATGATGTCTCAGACGTTTCCTCCTGGGTGTTACAAACTTCGTGACAAACTTAATATACCCTATACAGGGTATAATTGTTTATGTGTGAAAAATAAAGTCAAAAGGTGTAAAAAATTGTTCAGAGCAGAGTTTAACCAATTCGAGCAAACAACGAAACGTCACATTGGAATTGCAAATTTATTAAAGGTGAGGTTACGGCGCTCATAAACCACCAATGCTATCAATAGCAACATCAACACACAACAAAAACAATATGCCATTAACAACCGGACGTACAATGTCCAGTGAACTCAATGAAAAGTTTGTCTTCTTACAATGCCCGAATAACTGTACATGCTTCATTTCTAATCAATAAATAACTTCTATCATAACTAATCATAAACCACTTAAGATGAATTGTTTTTTATCATTACAGAAATTCAATGAAGCACGATGAGAAAAATTCAGAATGATTTACTGATACTTTTCACGATGAAAATAATTGGAATTAGAGTAAGTTTGTAATTTCCTATACGGCGAAGATCATCGTAGCTCCGATTGCAGCGTCTAGCTAAGGCAGATAACTCTGGTGGGGGGTGTATTCTACTTCTGTTATTGCTAATGAAGTACCTGGCGGTAGGTATAAAACGGTCGAAGTAGATGTTCTCCGAAAGGCAAAACTCAACATGGAGGAGCAAAGCTCGAATGACTCAAAAGTAGTGTCAAGGAACTCCTCAAACTAGCCAGGCTAACCGATGAAGAGTCCTGCCGGGAGCAATACAAAGATGTATTCAAAGAATACAAAACGTAAATTCGTAAAGTCAAGTGGGAATCGTGGAAGAGCTTCTGCGGCAAGTTAGAAAAGGCAAAGTAAAATAGCTAGGCTTGGGAAATTACTATAGAAGTTAACGGTATACAGTAAGTAATCACTGGTAGATCTGGTCAACACTCATTTTCCAGGTTATCTAGACGCTATAGATCTCCAACCTGTAAGAGATAGCGTAAAGTACGTCACACAGATAACGTAACGAAAGACAAAATACTTTGAAAAAAAATACCTTCGCACCGTTTAAATCTCCTGGTAACGGTGTTTTTCCGGTCATGTTGCAAAACGTATCAAAAGCGCTAATTCCTTACATATCCTTTGGAGAGAGGCGAGGGTCGTATTCCTACCGAAGGTGAGCAAAGGAACCCAATTTATTCTAAAGAATACTGACCAATAAGTCTAACCTCCTTCCTACTGAAATCTGCATCAATCAGTAAAGCGATAACAAACGCTGTGGGGATCTTACTTTATGGTGCTCTGTACCACCACGGCAACGGAATCTATTGCTGGGAGTTGGATCTCAGGCGACCCTTCAAGCGTCCGGAATACTGCTGAGAAGAAACTTCTTTAGAACCTCCATCTGCCATTACTAAGGACCAGTAAGTCTATGTACATATGTCGAGATAGCCGTCCAGTATAACCTAACCTATTTTTTCTTATGAAAGTTTATGCCAAAGTGGTCAAGTCCAATACGACTCCCATCGTCGAATTTTCAGACAGACTGTTATTGTATAAAAATGTAACATCCAGTATTCTCGACATACATACATATGTACCAAATTGTTCAATAAGTTTTGTCGTTCGATAAGACAGGGCGTTGCTAGTAGCCCAATTTTTTTTTTTTTGTTGATACACTCTTTATATGAACGTCAGTATGTGAAGTTTCATTTCAATCTGTCAATTCATTCTTTGTTTACAAGCCATTTATGCGAAAGGAATTTTGTTTGTGGATTACTTCCAAAAGGGTAAAACACTTAATTCTGAATAATATTGGAACCTTTTGGACCAGTTGAAGGAAAAAATTCGTGAAAACAGACCCCGTTTGCAGAAGAAAAAAATTATTTTTCATCAGGACAATGTACCGTGCTACAAGAGCATTTTGACAAAGGCTGAAATACATGAATTAAAGTTCGAATTGTAGGAGCATCCTCTACATTCACCAGATTTGGTCCCCAGCGATTTCCATTTGTTTCCAGAACTCAAAAAATGTATGCGTGGTAAGCGTTTTTCGGCTGTGAAGCGTATTTTGCAAACCTTCCGGATTCTCACCTCAGGGATGGAATCCACAGATTGACGGATCGTTGAAGCAAGTGTATTAATGTTCAGGGAGATCATACTGAATAATAAAGTAAATGTTGAACCATAAAATTGTGTTTTTCTTACCAAACGACAAAACTTATTGAACAGCCTGGTATCAATAAACATAAAAATGTTTTTGGTTTGACCATAACTTTGAATCTCTTGCCGAATTTCTTCTTTGTGCAAACATTTTTCGGTTCTGCTAGGTTTTGGCATACTCATTCTCTCTCTTTCGTTCTCACTCCTCTTCGTTAAACAAAACAATAACTTTATTAAGGAAAATTTGTCCGATGATTCCTTTACTTCGCTTCAGAATCAAGAGATCGTTAACGAAGAAAGATATAGTCGCTCTTAAATGATCATGGAGCCGTTTCTCTTTTCGTAACTTACTTATGTGGCGAAGTGAACTTTAAAGATAATTGGCGGATCGCTCATTGGTTTTCTAAAAATTAATAATCATATCTTCTTCTAAGGTTTAAGTTTAAGGCAAGATAGTATTAAAAAATTCCTTAAGTATTAAAATCGTACACATTAAAGTGCGTCCCTGTCAATTTCACTTAAGTAGAACAGGGTATTAGTTAATATATTGCTTAAAACAACTTTATTCATTATTTTAGTTATATCAATATCTGATATATAAAGTAAAGGAACTGTTTATATGCATAATCAATTTGTACTGTATTATAAAATAATAATTAATTTTATTTACTAGAAAGGTTTTGTCACCTTATCTTACAACATTTTTCACTTTTATCAAATTTATACAATACGATTTTCATAAGAATTCTTAACCACAATTGACAGAACAAAACACCACACCAAGGTATTCAAATTCAACTGTCCCTCATTAATTCAGTGAGAAATCTTATCAACTCAATCTCTCTTTTTTACACACGAACCGAAACCAACAATATTGCACATAGGTTTATTTAACAATGATCTGTCGAACGAATTTAAGTCAGATTATCATTGATCAGTTCTTTTAGAACAACAAGGATGACAAATGTTGCGCTGACAAGCGAGTAGTCAAGAGGCTCGTCAAATGCTGAGGAGATGGGAGCGATTAATCAGCGTTCAAAACAAATTTACCAAAATTTTTTTGCTTACAAATTATTTCAAATGTCATCGCAACCATTTACTATGTAATTTTTAAATGTGGGTGAGAAATATGTTCCTTTGTACATATTTACTTGCAAGTAAGTATATTTGTATGCTGTAGTAAAAAAAAGGTAGCGGTGCAGAAGTCCCATCGAAAATATGTATGAGTAAAATATAAATGCATAAGCTTAATGTATCCAATAATTGCTCAAAAGCCATCCTTGTACTGTATTCCAAATATCGCAGTATAACAACACGAAAAGCATAAGAATAGCCAATATGTTAAATAACAATAATAAATTTTATTATGTGTTGAGATATTGCTCGAACTATGTATTTGGAACATTCCAAGTGCATTTCCTTAAATCGTAAGGAAATGTTAATACCTTTGCAATAATCGTTATCAAAAGGGGAGTCTCTCATTTCCACTAAGTGAGCTGTCACTTGCCACATACAGCAATTTTACAATTGAAAGTCACACCAGGATCATAGTGGTTGGTGTTAAACACCAAAGGTCATAAGAAAGATACGAAATTTCATAATTTTTAGGAAACTGTGTATGTTTTTTTTATTTTTTAACTGTGGTGCACGCACTTCCGATTCGAATTCAAAACTAGTTGCAGTGGTTCACCGCATATATGTGTTTGTGTGATAAGTGTTAAGTAATACTCGCACACGAATGGCCTGCTGCAGCACAGCCTAACAAGTGTTATTCCAAATAAAACGATCTGCGTGCTTGTGATAAGCGGTAACTGAGCAACCCCAAAACAATCGGAATATTTTCCACGAGGCTGCTGTATCCTTTTCATTGGAGGTGCTTTGGCAGGCTCCAAAACCAGCGCAGAAACATGGGAATTGATCTTTCGCCTTCTCACGTTAACTCGCCTTCAAACGGATGTTTTTTGGCAGAGAGTACTTGTTCTGAGATCGGAAGTCTTAAGCTGCTTGATCTATATGTAAAATAATCGTTTCTGGCCACTCCCAAGTGAATGGCGCTCAGAGAATTTTCTTCACTTGCGTGAACTTCTAGACATGGCTCCATCCTCACCCGTTATATGTTCTGCTTTCTTCAGGGTGGACAAAAAATCGAAGCAAATGGGTCTGGTAGTGAACGAAGACAAGACGAAACAGTCGTCGCATTTGCGACTTGGCTCCCACGTCACTGTTGACAGTCAAAATTTTGAAGTCGTAGATTATTTCATCGATCTTGGGACCAGTATTAACACCAACAACAACGATGGGACGATGAGCTGTACGAGATATATGACAACATTGACATAGTTCAGCGAATTAAGAGTCTTGAAACCTCCATTAATCTTTGAAAACACTTTATTGTTTTTCAACATATTCTCAATTAAACTATACACTTTTGCATGCGTTTGAACCACTTTCGAAGCACTTTTGATACTCAGATTTAGGTAAACATGCGTTCTGAACGCACCAACCGCCTCTTCATATGTCGAAAAATATTGACCTCTTAGTTAATTTTTTCGTACGGGAATAAAAAGAAGCCAAATCAGGACTTTGCGGCGGATTGCTCATCAAATCGATGTTTTAATGGCTCAAAAATGCAGGTGTTTCAGTCGATGTGTGGGAGCTCACATTGTCGTGGTGAAGAGTGATCCGTCTTTGGCGGTTGGTTTTTCTGATTTCTTAAGAGACAACATCAATCGCTACCGGTAAAATAACTGTTGTTAGACGACCTTTACGAAATTCGCCTTAAAGTGATCTACGACCCCTTTTGCATTCATCATACTATCGATTAACAAAGGTCCTTGATGTAGCTTCATTGCTGAGATAATCGCCGACGCTACGTATAAAAACCTTAAAACATAGGCGCCAAACATACATATCCCCTGCAGCGTGGCAATACAAACAACAAAGTAATCAGTCATTCCTGCTAACAATCTTAAAACTAAAAAAAAAAATACTTTCGTTTTCACCATGCTCTTTATAGTACTTGTATGTTTATCCATTTACGGGGAAATTTTTCTGACTTTTAACCTAGAGTTCATTGTATTCAGAAGGATTTCTGATCGTGAAACCAATGTCTATACAAAAGTGCCGTAATTGGCGCAAAATAATACGGCACAGGAAGATAGGAGAAATATAAAGTTATATTTTATAAATAGATACATGAGAAATTGACTGAATATGCACCAAATTTACACGTAAAGTGAGTCTTTTTATTTAGTATCATTATCTTTTCACACATACACATGTAAAAGTGTGTGCATTAGGGTGGGTACAAAAATTTTGCTTTTATTCGTTTTGCTCTCCAAGTGTACTCACTACTTAGCGGTGTCTATCATCCAATTTTTCAGGGTACGAATCCAAAAAACATTCATTTTTTTTACCCAACCTAATGTACGTAGGGGCAATCACCATTAGATGTAACTGTTAACCGGACAGTGTAATATTGAAGCATTGCCTCACTCATGTGAACCTTTGCTACATGGTAAGAGCTGATTATCCTGCAGTCTTAGGACACTATTTTATGCACACGTGCAGTTCTAGCGAAATTAGCAGGATTTTTTCGTAATAAACACTTGACAGGCTAACAAACACAATAAAATACAATAAACACACAAAAAAAATATGTACTTTCGGTATTGCTACCTGGACAAGGAGTTTTACTAGATATGTGCATATGTATGTATGTGTGTTGTTGTCTTCTTTTGGGTGCGTATAGATAAACATCATCAACGCCTTACGCGAGCGTGAGCAGACTCTGAGAAGCGCAGTAGACAGGACATTTCCACTAAGTGAGCTGTCACTTGCCACATACAGCAATTTTACAATTGAAAGTCACACCAGGATCATAGTGGTTGGTGTTAAACACCAAAGGTCATAAGAAAGATACGAAATTTCATAATTTTTAGGAAACTGTGTATGTTTTTTTTATTTTTTAACTGTGGTGCACGCACTTCCGATTCGAATTCAAAACTAGTTGCAGTGGTTCACCGCATATATGTGTTTGTGTGATAAGTGTTAAGTAATACTCGCACACGAATGGCCTGCTGCAGCACAGCCTAACAAGTGTTATTCCAAATAAAACGATCTGCGTGCTTGTGATAAGCGGTAACTGAGCAACCCCAAAACAATCGGAATATTTTCCACGAATGCTCAATAGTTTACGGAACACATACTCAAAATCGAAAGCCACTTGCACTCATCCGCATACCCGGCTGCTGTGTGTAGATGGCTGTGGACGCAAAGCAGCACAAGTAAGTAATTGCTCGAATTACATGCGAAAGCCGCTCAAACCGCAAATATTCGAATTTGGTAGTTTCGACCGCAAATCTAACATACAACCGTGCAGAATAAGAAAATTTTACAGATTGACACATTGTTTGTATATCCTTCTTAAGCCAGTGTCGATAGCTTACACTGCAGTCGGCTGCTCCTGGTTAATTTTGGATTGTATGCATAATTAATTCCAATGTTTGTGGTGAATTGCATTCTAATAGATCCAAAGCATCCTTTCACTATTCAGTATAATTCTAACTGCTGCTCTGTATCGTAGCTACTTACTTGCTACTATGCAGGCAAAACACTGATAACCCTGTTGTAAAAATTAGAAATATACATATATACCAACTTTCTTTTTTTAATGGTTGCGCCTTTTCAAACATGAAAGAATTCAATGAATGGATATTTGCAAACAAAAGTTCACTGTTTAGACTACAAACCATACGCTCACTTCAATTCGTTTTTTAATAAAATTTTGTAAAATATGTAGCATAATGTAAATACTGATGATAAAATTTTCTATGAGATTTTCTGGCTGGGTATTTCATGCAGAAAACATTTGTTTTATTTGCATTACGTTCTGATATTGCAGCAACTATTCTTCAAAATTTGCGGTCAATGCAATCAAAGTTTGTGGCTACCGCTTGCCAAAGTGTGTAGAATGTGCTCGATTATTTTCTTTTTGACTCAATTGAATTTTATTTCTGATTGTTAGCAACACCACAGATTTTTAATACGTAGTGAAACTAAATTAATTCTTCTCTTGACCGCATACTAACAAAAAAAAAAATTTAGGTGCCATTTTTTAGTCCACTTTGATCTCCTCATTTTAGTCAAACACTTTTCCATTGAGGCACCTCTTGAGGCTGTCAAATGAAACTAATTACTTGAATGTCAAATATGTAGTACGCCTTTTATATTTCAGAATTCAAAAACACAAACAAATTTTAATCTTCGAAAATCGGTTTATTGTTTTTCAAAATATTGTCCATTTAAACCTATACACTTTTGCATGCGTATGAACCACTTTCGAAGTACTTCTGACACTCAGATTTAGGTATCTCCAAAACATGCGTTCTGAACGCATCAACTACCTCTTCATGTGCCGAAAAACGTTGACTTTTTAGTTTATTTTTTACGAACGATAACAAAAAGGAGTCATTCGTTCTCAACTGCTCGACTGCTGTTTACTTTCAGACTCATATCGGGAAATCCCCGATTTATCACGATGACATAAACGTGTTTAGAAGCATCGCTATCGCATCGTATTTTGTTAACATTTCTCTCGATCAATTAACACCAGCCTTTCACGTATAGGCATGAACACATTGCTTGCAAAGTTTGGCGACTCGTTAATTTCGCGAAATGACTCGTTAAATGGCAGCGAAGATCATGCGATTTAACGCCTCTAGATTAATTTCTCTAATTCGAGCTACAGAACTAAACACAAGGTACCATCTTCTGTAAGAGTGTACAGCTGCTCTGCGTACGCGTACGCTGATATTGATATCATTGGTCTTAACAACCGCGACGATAGTTTTGCTTTCTCCAGATTGGATAAGGAAGCGAAGCAAATGTGGGTGATAGTGAACGAGGGCAAGACGAAATGTCATCAAACAATCAGTCGTCGCACTCGAGACTATGCTCCTACATCACTGTTGATAGTCATAACTTCGAAGTCGTAGATAATTTCGTCTATCATGGTACCAGCATTAAGACCAACAACAACGAAATCCAACGCATACCCTATAACAGCGTGCTACAAGTAGACAATTGAGAAGTAAAGTCCTCTCTCTATCTACGAACAAAAACAAAAACTAAACAAAAATGCTTGGCTATAATCACGTAAGCGGTTTCTACGCGATTAAAGAAGAAAAAGGAGAAGAAGAAGATTATTTTTTCTGGGGGTATGCTAAATTAAAGGTTTACACTAATTAACGCTCCAGGAGCTCGAATACAGTTGTCTTCAGCGCACTATAGCCGATATTCCAGTCGAAATGCTGCACCGGGTCATAGAAAATTGGCGTAAACGGAGATAGAGATATGAGATATGCAAAGGGACCCATGGTGGCCCTTTGGCCGAGTATATCAGCATAAGAGCTTCTGCTAGGTACGACAGCTAGGAAGCTGAAATCCAATCGTAGCATGACAACCAAGAGTTCAGATCGCTCAGTGGCGGTAGGCAGAATTGAAACATTAACAGCTTATCAGTACCCTGGTGTGAAAGTGACCAGGGGAAATCTTGGGCTACCTCCAGGGCGGGAAAGTTAGGTTCACAAATGGAATACACAAGCTAATGTTGGCCCAGTTGGCCAATTGGTTGGTTTCCCTGATATGGAAGGTTCCGCAATCCGTCGCCTAAATAGGTTATCGGATCCTAACGGTTAACGCCATGAAAAGAGACTCAAAACTATCGTTCTCTTTTTTAGCCGAGAGAAATGATAAGTTTTAGATCGAGAGATATTGTACCCTTGACTTAGGAGTTGGAGGGTTCTAAATGACCCTTCGTTCTCTAATCACAGGTATATCGGGGTTATCCTAGACGAGTTCTACTTGTTTACTCTATATGAACTCTTTGAACACAATTTGTAACCTTTATTGTAGATTGTAGAAAATTTAATTTGGCTCTTCCCTTCGTGCAAGTCCAGGACTACCAAGCGTACATGTATGAAATGAGCGTTGAAATACTAATTTCGAAAAGAAAAGTAATTTGTTAGAGAAACGAATTTTATTCATGAATAATTATATATTTTGTCCCCTACAAAACAATCACTCCCAGATATATATGGAACTTCTGCCAACATTTTCTTTATTCAATCTTTCATTAACATTACCTGGTGACGGTCCTTTGAATTTAATTTGCTGTTCTAAACTGGTTGATATCTTAGAAACAATCTCTTAGAAACGTTCTCTATCGGCGTATTAGTACTAGCGCCACCTGTAGTATTAAACTTTGTGAAGCATATGATGTTGATCTTAGCGCCATCTATGTTACGAATATTCAGATACGTCGTCGCAAGTGCGGCATCACTCGTCGAACAGTAAAGCTGGTCACGGTAGATGTGGCAGAAAACGAAGATGTTAAAAAGCAGAGAATGTTAATCTAGAAAATGTTAATAAGACACACTGTATAAATTGTTAAAGTAGGAATACTTTATCTCATACGCTATATATAGCTGCACCTGGACAAACAAATTAGAAAAAGTACAATGAGCAGGAAGGACTTACTCAAGGATGTTATTTCAAAAGAATGACAAAACAATTTACCGCAAGTAACAGAAAATCTTCTCAATTAAATTTCATGTCGTTTACACAAAAATTTACATAATTCGAGCAAATGGGTAGCAAAGTGCTAAAATTTATGTCCATCTTTTGATACCAGAAATATGAAGTATTTTAAGCTTTCTGTTCATAACTACAGTTGTCGTATGAATTTTGTTTTTGTTTTTCCATAAACTTGAAAATTATTAAGTACTATTTTAAAAATCTATAAATTGTTATATTACATCATTGTTAAAAAATATTGCTCACTTTCAGTTAGTATTTTGTTGCTTAACCCTTTTATTTTAAAATGCTTCACATTCACTGCGAAATGACGTTATACTTCTGACAGCACACTACTAGTGTTGCTTGCTATGCCGTCCTAGTTTCATCAAAAAGGACATCCATGTTTGTGATATTTTTGATACCTAAAGCTTTTTTGACATCAACCCAGATGTGTTCTCTTCAAGCCACTCCAAAACATCATGCAATTTTGAACAAAAAACTTTTGAGTTGACTTTGCGATGTGCTTTGGATTGTTATTTTGTTCGAATTTCCAAATGACAGGCAAATTGCCCTTAGTCTATGATAAAATGACATTTTTTAGGATATTGACGTATTTCTCCCTTTTAAAATTCCATCAATCATATTGAGTGGACCTACACCATCCGAAGAAAAAAATTCCCACACCATGATTGATCTTCCACCATGTCCCACTACGCGTGAAACATAGCGAGGATGAAATTCTTAATATATTGGTCGGCAAACATACCTTCGACCATCAGGATCTGTGCGATTTATTTTGGTTACATCGCTCCAAACAACATACTTCCATTTATTTGCTGTCCAAGATCAATAAGCGTTGGAAAAGTCTACAAATTCTTTCCTTTGAATTTTTGTTCGAAATGGTTTCATGCGTGCTGTTCTTTCGTGAAATCCTTGCCTTCTCTCTAACACTCGACTGACGACTTTCAAGCACCATATTCTTCACTTTTTAATATTTTCATCAGTTGAAGAGGTCGTCGTCCAGAACCAGGCATGTCTTCAACGATCTCTTGACCGTCTTTGAAGACTTTGCACCAATCGTAGGCTAAAACTGAATCACTGACAGCCTTTTTCAACATGCGCAACGATTCCGCACATGAAATTTGGTTAGAAATACAAAATTTTAGATCAATTTAACAACAATCGTAACTCACTACTGAGATGTACCGACTTAAGCAGCTGCTGTAAACTAACTGGTTGACAGGTCGCACTCATATCAATTAAGGACAGTCTGACCAACTTAGCGAAGAACATTTTTTTTGAAATGTCATTAACTCGAATTTAATTATAATTTTTGGATGCTTTTTTGTCACTACGATATACATACATATACTATACATATACTATATACCATGTTCTCATTTGAAGAGATATGTTCATGAAATTTGGCATGCATTCTTGTCTAAGAAAGAAGAAATCTCCGAAGAAACTGTTCAGATCGAAGCACTATAACTAATAACCGTCATACAAACTTACCGATCAAAATCAAGTTCTTGTAGAAATCGTTTTTTGTTTGTGAACGGACGGTATTAAAGCTTCACTAAATCGAAGTTAACGTTTTTTCTAGCTTGCCTTCTTGTTTTGACGGAAACGAGGGTTGTTTTGCAAAACGTACTGTAACTAAAGGTTCTAAGCTCTTTCTTGCATTTGCCTTTTACTTTTATAGAAAATAATTTTGTGTGAAATCACTTCATTTTGTATAAATATCTGTCCTGCAGGCAAACTTCAATACCTTGTTGGCAATAGCAGTTATCTGGCATCGCTAATTATGCTCTATGGTTACGACTGTTTATTTACAAATACTCATAGCAAAGTTCTATTTATGTGTATTTGATCATAAAACAAAAATTTGATTACAAAAAAGTACCGCCTTTTTATAAACAAAATGAAATGTGTAAAGTTCTACTGCATTGCAATGTGAAAAATTACTCAAGTTCTTTAATCAATGAAAAAACTATCAATTGTAAATCATTTCAAAAATATTGATACCTATATATATATATACGTTCATATATTTAAAGAAAACTTTTCTTCATAAAATATAAACAAATTAAAAGCGCAGATTTAAGAATTGTTAAAATGCCAACAATCCCCACACGCAATTTTAGACGCGTTAAAGGTGGTTCGGACACGGAGGATGGACGAATCGGAAATATACTAGGGCTGGAGGCCAATGCGCCAAAAACGACATTACGAACTGAGGTTAAGGAAATGGAACTAACATGGAGCGCCGGTATGCAATGTTGTCCCGCACCGCCCTGTAAATACTCCTTTTGGTGGTCATCGCCGCCAAAGCCAGTGGGTAGAAAGACGAGCAAAATGCAAAAGTAAGTACAAACTAAAAAAATTAAACCAATGTAACTCAATACAAAAGAAATTTGTTAAGGAATGTTTTAGTCCTGAGAAATATTTTGAGATTTTTATTTGAAAATGGTAAAACTTAAATTAGAAGTCCTTCGGGAAACGAAACTATAAACCAATTTTGCTAATTTACGGAATCTTGTAATATTTTTTATACTTCCATCATGTGCCTGATTAGACACTGAAGACCGGTAATCCATATAGTTGGAATAGGATTTCGACTTCTACATCTGCCTTTATTCAAAGAACACAAAATATAAAGATATTAATTAAATTAACATAGTATGTATGTAAGCATGTACATTATGGCAAAATATCACCCGAAAATATAATAATAAAAATAAAATGTACTTTGCTAAGTTGGTGAGACTGTCCTTAAAGAATATGAGCGCGACCTGTCAACCAGTTAGTTTACAGCAGCTGTTTAAGTCGGTACACCTCAGTAGTGCGTTCCGATTGTTGTTAAATTTATTTAAAATTTTGTATTTCTAACCAAATTTTATGTGCGGAACCGTTGCGCTTGTTGAAAAAGGCTGTCAGTGATTCAGTTTTAGCCTACGATTGGTGCAAAGTCTTCAGAGACGGTCAAGAGATCGTTGAAGACATGCCTCGTTCTGGACGACGACCTCTTCAACTGATGAAAATATTAAAACGGTGAAGGTTATGGTGGTTGAAATCGCCTGCTCGACATATGTATGTCTCTCGCGAGTCCGTTTGAATGATTTTGGTGGATATTATAGGTATAAAACGCGTTTTTGCTCGACTCGTTCCGACAAAGCTGAATTTTTTTTTAAATAGTACCGTAAACAGTTATCTTTGGACATGGTTGATTGTGTAAATTTCGATCCCACATTCATGGAGAGCATTATAACTGCCGATGAGACATGGGTTTATGAGTTTGACATACAAACAAGTCAACAATCATCGGAAAGGAGGGGAAAAAACAAGCCGAAACAAAATAAAAAACACGCCAAAGTCGCTCAAAAATATTCGTAGGTGCATCATGAATTTGTTCCGAAGGGACAGACGGTCAATAAGGAATACTATTTGGCTGTATTGCGGCGTTTGCGTGAGAACATTCATCGAAAACGGCGGAAATTGTGGAAGAACAATTCATGGATTTTAAACGATAATAATGCACGATTGTGATTGAATTCAAAACCAAAAACGCAATGAATACCATCGATCAACCACCTTATTCTCCAGATTTGGCTCTGTATGAGTTTTTCTTGTTCCTGAAATTACCGCACCGTGAACCCGTTTTCAGTGGAGGAATCGAAGAGGTAAAACGAAATGCCCTGAAGCAGCATAACACCATCCCAAAAACTCCTAATATGTAAAACTGTTTCGAGGACTGGAAAAATCGTTGGCATAAGTGTATTTTATCTGGTGGGGATTACTTTGGATTATTACTTTATATATTCTGCGTTTTATTTCAAATATCCGGATACTCTTTTGTCACAATGTATTACAACAAATATTCAAAATCTGTTATGTAATTGTTAGATTATAGTAATCAAAGTATTGAAAAATAATATACATATTTGAATGGCTAAATAAATTTAATGTTTAAATATCCTTAATAGCTCACCAGAACACCTGCTAATCCGCTGCACAGCAGTCTGTAGACGCAGGATTAAGGCCCTTGGTTCCATGTTTCCGGATAGGGATCACATTGCCTCACAGCACCCAGCAGAATATTGGACTTTATCAATGTGCTGGGGCTAGGTGAGTCCTTGTGATTTAGAAGAGGGCACAATTGCGGTCTCGGTGCATTCCTCATTCATTAATCTAATCTAATCTAATCTCATGTCTCATCTAATCGAATTTCATTATAATTTTCGCACACTATTATAAAATTATTTACATATGTACATATTTCGGTACTCGCTATTTTTTCGCATTATTCACCTTGGCTTAGACACAACTTTATTACATCACCTCTTTTTCATACGCTCAATATGCAATGAAACTACCCTTGGAAAAGAGAAGGCATTGCTATAGTATATTCCTCATTCTTCAGAAAATAAATCTCAAATACTTTATTACCAGTGCGTAAGCGATTTTCGGTTTTCTTATTTTCGCTTCCTAATTAACATAAGTATAATAATTAATGGCCTGCTGACCTTTACAAGTCATAAACCCATATACTTCTACGTACATATAATATGTATGTACTTATATTTACCAGCATAACTATTCAAGAAACTAGTAAAAATATAAACAAGAACATTTAATTCTACCTACCGACAATGTATAAGTACATACAATGTCAAATTTTATATATCTGCAGAAAGAATGTCCCAATAAACATAATGGCAAGCGTTTTGTAAATTAAGATTGCAGCAAGCTTGCATAAAAAAGAGTTTTGCGAATGTCGTTGAGAATTTGCTTGCAAATGCAAGTGTTACAAACGTGTGGGCTCAAAATTAAAAAAATGGGAGTGGCGCTGCCCTCTAATAGGTTTAATGTACATAGCTCCTAAACCACCTAAGTTGCAATAATCAAATTCGCATAGAAATCGGAAATACCCCCATCCATTCCCCATATAAAGGTACTGTTAAAAACTACTAAAAGTGCAATAAATCAATATACGTAACTAAATACGCCAGAGGCATTAAATTTTACAACCGAGAGGCATGAAAATTTGACGATCGGCGTAGCCCTCCCACATTTAGGTGAAATCACATATTTCGAGACTGCACAACTGATTTCCACAAAATATAGAACGTGGAATTCTTCTTAGATTCTTATGTCACAGGGTAAAAATGGACGAAATCGCGCAACAACCACGCCTACTTCTCATATAGCACAATTTCACAATTCGAATTGATTCGTTCAGTTTCCGGTACACAAATCAAGAAGCAATTAATATAATTATATAAAATATATAATTAATAAAACTTTGCACGAATAATGTCTTTAATGTGTGCCACCTGACAAAAAATTGCTCAAATTCAACCAAAACTGTTCAAGACCCTAGGTACCGAATATGTGTGTGTAAATACCTATAGTTGACTTTTGATCGAAAATATGGGTCAATGTGTGAGATATGCAATAGAAATGCAGACAGAATCCTTTTACTGCAGTAGTAATTCTGTGTATCCAAAATGGATGGAATCGGCTCAATACTTTCTTGAGCCCCCATACACCTAATATAAAGATTTTCGAACTTCCTGGTACTTTATGCTGGATATATCGGCCAATATGTGGGTTATACCAATGATAATAAGAGAGCGTGTTTTATTCACAACAGTGTATCTTTGAGCCTAAAATAAAAAAAAATTTGGGCGAAAACTTGGCCTAGCCCCTATATAACTATTATCAAGATTTTCGAACAACCGACTTTGATTGTTGCAAGTTGCAAGAGTAAGTAAGTAAGAGATCTTATATCTAGGGCAACAAAAACAATGTAGACCGGTGTTACCTAACGAAAGAACCTTGAATTTTAATTTCGAATGATTCAGCAATAAGTTATGAGAAGCTCCGTCATAGTGTTGTTTTCTGAGACAAGTTCGAATAATAACTGCCATTGTCGTATTTTAACATATATTAATATGTGAAGTTTTTATGTAACATTCTTCATGTACTATTGGTTTGAATTTTACCAATGTCGTCACAAAAAGATGCGAGTCTTCACTGCTTCCACAAATTAGAATTTTCTGTGAATACAATAACCACTGAGGGAGGTTTTTCACAAAATAATATAATTAATAGAATGATATTATTAGTAACACCATCAACTCGCCTTCTTTATGCAGGTTCAAGTTCAGATGAATGTGTCTATACAACCGAAATGCTTTACGAATTACCACCCTGCTATAAGCATTTTCTGTGAATGTCATTAACAAGTTCGAACGACTTTTTTACTTTTATATATTTCATGTTCTTCTGTTGTATTACAATATACTGTTGCAACACGTTATTAGAGTATAACATTTTTGTTAATCCAATGGTTGTTTGCAACACCACTAATTAATACACCTACAAACCATGTTATGGCACAATTCCGATTTCTTGGCGCCGCGATCTGAAGGTACCGTTGGAAAGAGGAAGTCCTCCTGATTAAAAAATGTACAGGGTTATAGGTACCACAAACGTTTAGTTTAGATATAGATATTCGACTTCAAAGTTCAAAAATTCCCAAAATTCGAACATTTCAACAAGCTATTTCACCACATTAAGCACATTTTTCGCACATTTTTTACTTCAAATTAATTAACTTAAACTATAAACATTTAAATACATCCACATTTTTCACTTTCTGAAGGATTTTTACATAAGAAATCTTTATTTTAAAGATTACTTTTTAAACTCGTAGTGAGCATCATATACATACATATGTATGTGCTAACAATGTGCTAACATTACTACGCGAAAGTACTTCAGTCACCCCGGGTATCGGGCTCGACCAGGGTAATTTTTTTAGAGCACGGCCGAAGGCTGCCAACGCACAAAGGAGTACTATGCGAAAGTATATACTTCAGTCACTACGAAATGATATACATTTTACAATATTATCATAGATTTTTACTTATTTGTGTCGGAAAATATTTTTATTATACATAATTAATAATCCTACATATATACGAGAATTTGCTGTTTAATATGTGGCAACGCTCGTTTTCCTCATAATTGTAAACAATCAACGATGAGTGTGCTAAGTGATTTTTAAATTAATAAATTTTGGTAAAATACGAAGGCTGCTATTTATATTTCTGGCCTAATAATGAAAATAGGAATATTTATCAACGAAAATGGTTTTATTGTTTTTAAAAATATTCTCCATCAAGATTTATACACTTTTGCATGCGCTCAAACCAATTTCCGAAGCACTTTTTCCACTCCGATTGAGACACCTCCAAAACATGGTTTTTGAATGCTTCAACAGCATCTTCTGGTGACGAAAATCGTTGACCACGCATTATTTTCTTGATGTGTGGGAATAAAAAGAAGTCATAAGGTGCCAAGTCAGGGCTGTACGGCGGATGACCCATCAATTCGACGTTTTGGCCGGTCAAAAAGGCGCTGGTTTGAGCCGATGTGTGAAAGCTCGCATTGTCATGCTGCACAATGATTCGTCTTCTCTTGTTCGTTTTTCGAATTTCTTCGAAGACTTCAGGCAAATAAATAATGGTGTACCACTCAGAATTGACCGTCCTACGTTTCTCAAGCGGAACAGTCGCCACATGACCAGTTTTTCCGAAGAAACAGGCGACCATTTGCTTCGAAGTGCTTCTTCCACGAACAACTTTCGTTGGATTTGGCTCGTCTTGGAAGACCCACATGGTCGATTGCTGTTTTGTTTCGGGCTCATACGCATAGATCCATGATTCGTCACCTGTGACGATCTTATAAACGTCTTTTGAAGCCCCGCGATCGTATATTTTGACAAATAGTGAGGGATCCAACGAGAACAAACCTTTTTTACGGCCAGGTGTTCATGCAATATCGAATGTATGCTGGTGAGAGAAATGCATAGGCATGCCTCTATCTAAAGGTATGTTACATGACGGTCTTACATTATCAGTTCACGTACGGCATCGATGTTTTCTGGCACAACGACTGTTTTTGGACGATCCTCACGGAATTCGTCTTTGAGCGAGCGTCGGCCACGATTGAATTCGTTGTACTAGTTTTTCACAGTGCTATAGGGTGGTGCTTCATAGCCATACAAAGATTTTAGTTCATTGATGCACTCTTGTCGTGATAATCCACGTCGAAAGTTGTGAAAAATGATCGCACGAAAATGTTCACGAGTTAATTCCATTTTTTGGCCGAGATGAATTTTTTAATTCCCTGTAAATAAAACAGTTCACGATTAAATGACAAAACGTTCTGAGTGATGTTATGCTAAAAATGTCAAACTTTCCAATGGAAATGTCAGATTGCATCTGGCAACACTTAGTGTTGCCTAGGCTAGAAATATATATAGCAGCCTCGTATTACGAAATAAAAGTGAAATGTGAACTTATTTCAATGTTTGGAGTGTATATTTAAATATATCAAGTAAAAAATGAAAAAAAATTAGTGAAACATAGAGAAATGCGATGTGTTTTTTGTGCAAATTTTCGAACTTTTAACCGTGAATATTTTTAAAAATATAAGAAGAAGCTCCCCAATCCGCACATACCCCATTTATACGGAAATTCGTTTTTTTATCCCTCCTCAAAGTAGTCCGAATCGTGTCCATGTTATGGAAAGGCACATCAAATGAATTCAATTATGTAACCAATAATGCTGAAAAATCATTTGGCAATATTTCATCATTGGAAGGTATATATGTATATATATATTTTTTTTCAAATAAAATTAGAAAAATTTCACTTTCAGTTGAAATTTACACAAAACCGCTTAATAAGTCCATATAACCAAATCAAAAATTTACTGCTATTCATCACTCTACATATTCTACCCGTAATTAGTGCTTTCTTCTTTGTAACTTTTCATTTCATTTTATAGAGCAACTTTTTACATAATATTCTTTACCTTGTTCAAGGGCAAATGTCATGAACCGTTGAACCACAACACAACCTTAAATTTATTTTTTCATTAATTTCAATCACACGCAAATGTTTCCGCATTTCCCTCTCTTTTATTGTTATCGTATATTTTTTCGTTATTGCTGTTTCCAAATAGAAAATAAGTAAGGAATGACTTAGTTCAAATGTAGCCGAAAATTTTATACTCTCGCAACTAGCAAATATCAAAGCCCGGGAAACACTTTAAGCTGTAAAAAGTCAACCAGGGAGTCGTATTTGTGACTTTACTCCAAATGATTGCTGAGGTATGATGTACCTTAACGCAACCCAGGGAACATTTTCTTAGTACGTGGCAGGATAATAGTTGATAGATAAAGTTGGGTCGATACTACCCCAACTCCCATATACTACGTATGTACATATAATGATTTTAGTGTTTCTAACAAATCTTCTGCCGAATTTGTGGGTCAGTGAAAGAGTTATGTTGGGTAGTCGAAAAAGATTTTTGTATTTTGTCAATAGGCGTGGTTATAATCCAACTTCACCAATTTTCATACTGTGACATAAAAAAATGCATTCTTGCCATATATTAAATTTAGTCAAAATCGCTCCGTCGGTTCCCGAGTTATGTTTTTTCACGTAAAAGTGTGCGGTGCCACGCCCATCGTCCAATTTTCTTACCAGCCCACTTAAAGATCTCTCGTAGCATTTTGGGTGTAAAAATTAATGTCAATGGCGTATTTAGGTATTGATTTGTTGCGCTTTTCGTAGTTTTTAGCAGTACCGTTATATGGAGGGGTGAGCGGGGTTATCATCCGATTTCATCCATTTTCACACTGTTGGTAGGAATTTTTATAACATTTGTGATGGGCGAATTTAATTGTTGCTACCCGGATAAACGTGGAAAACGTCAACCTTAGGATCGCAATTCATTGTATTAGGGATATGGAGTTTATACCAAGATCTAGACCAAAGAGAGCTGGTACATTTAATATCATTCAAATATTACACATTTTGACCAACATAAATGGTTTAAAGTCAGACGGAAAGTCGTAAGTCCTTCTACGGGAAATGTTGGAGGCAAAGAAAGTTCTGGACTGATTGCATTATTTTTTTTCCTTTACAAAAATACACTCAAAGCCATGATCATATATAAATTTGTGAATATTGGAATATTGTGATCAGATGCAAACCTAAGTGAATCTAGCCCTTTTACTTATTAAGTTTCCTAAACTTGTAGTTTTCAACATAACTAGTATGTACATATGTATATAGGGAGTGAGCGGGATTTCGAAGGGGGTGTTGAAAATATTTGTCCTGAGTGAATTTCTTGTCAACCTGATCATTTATACACACATAACGCAATTCATAGCTCCATAAGTTTTTTTCTTACAGGAGAAGGGATGGAAAATGCTTTCAGAGCAGGTCACTAAAAACCCCACCTCTAAGGAACCGTCACCCAACCAGGAACCGCGTTTGCAATACTTCAGGGTGGTGTTCTATTTTTCTCAGTGAGATATTTAAGGATAATCCCCTGCTCTTCGACTTTACCCATTCCATGAAGGTATTTTCTGAAATAACCGTTCCGGATAGCAGCTATGTTATGTAGGGCTCGACTTCTTCAAATTTGCGACTTATCCATAAGTTTAAATCTCTCTTATACGTATAAGTCTGGTCGGTCGATTAATTTTAAAAGATTTAAACGACCGTTAAGTGAAAAAACTATTATACTCTGTAGCAACATGCTGCGAGAGTATAAAAAGCAGCCTAGAAAAGCCAATCCACGCATTTTTACTCGCATATACATACATACATACATATTATAACTGTATTATATTGAAAAATATTGAAGCCTTATACAAAATTAACATCTTCGGAATATTTTGATACAAATATAATAATATATACATATGTATGTATGTATGTTTGTAGGTATGCACACTAAATGCTTTCTTAAATAGCAGACCAAAAAAGAAAAAGCGTTAAAATCGAGTCTAAACACTTGCTTTGTAACAAGTTGGTGAGGAAAGCTTATCTAAATGTAAGAAATTGAATATCTTCAAAATACATAAATTGTATTCCCAAAAACGTAATTTTTCAAAACTCGATAACTTAATGTTTTATTTCTAACTCTAATATATAATAAAGAGATCGCTCATTGATTTTTTGCTGTTTCCTTACCGTACTGAAGTTATTTAAGCAATAAAAAGAAATCTAACTTAATTGAAACAATTAGATGTACTTCTAATTCTAATAACTCGATTATCACTTAACAGCTATGCATATGTACATACATATGTATGTATATCTATTATTACCTAGCAAGCGTAACTAATCTATTTTTGTTCGTCCCTGCCTGTACGCATGTGTGTGTGTGCGGTTTCAACTATATTTACATATGACTCCCAGCTGTTGACCAACTCTGAGCAACACAGTAAGTTGGGGGAGCCGGTGTTCTGACCGTTCACTCCACCTGCGCGCTTTAACCCAGTGCCATGCTTCTTCACAACCCAATTGACCATCGGCATTTTCCGAACACTTGGGCATTCGGTCTGACCGAGGTTCGTTGTCGCGAAACTTTTGTGTTTTGGCCATTTGGTGTCCGATAGCCGTAGTGTACGCCTGCAATTGGACGTCAATTGCTATACCAACGGTAAAGGTAACGGCTAAAATTGTTAATATACGGCGAGCACGTTGAAGCATTTAATTCGCTACAATGTCGGTGAAAAAGAATTCTCTTTAACACAAGCAAAAACTCGTGTATCGATTACCTGTGCCCAACTAAGTGACCTCTGACCTTTATTTGTATGCGTTTAAATTTGCATTAATAATAAAAGTACAAAGTGAAAATGCGTTGTTTTTGAAGTGTGCAATATGTTTAAAACTTTGTTTGCCAATCGAAGTGATTATAAAAAGTTTAAAAAACAATCGGGTAGTGCTGTCAGAAAATTATGAAATTTGACGGCCAACAAAATGCCACAAGTCCTCAGCACTCTCCTCCAGATTCTTCTATAGCAGAAAAACCTAGCCCTCACCTTGACTCTGGACCCAATAACAATTCCAGCACAACAACAATTCCAAATCCCAATGAAATCGATATAGCTCCATCAAATTCTATAAGATCGGATTTAGAGAGCTCCACAGCACGTCCTCGAAATTTCTCATTCGCCAGCACCTACCGACCGAACTTCAATACTTTCAATAACGGGATCGACAGTTCACAAAAACTGGATATATATCCTTATAAGCCTATTACTGCCTTCACCGTCCTTAACAGCGAAGATAAGCCTAACGCAATTGTGCGCCCTATACGTCGTGCCGACAACTCGGAATTGTCGTGGTCTGATTATCAACATGTTACAAATGGAGAAGGTACTCTTTGGGCACAACAGCGGGATTATCACCTAAAGGATAATTTAAACAGCACCACATCGAAGAAAATGAACAATTTGTCTTTGGTAAGACCAAGCATCGAGAGTAATGAGCAGTTAAGAGCGAAACTAAATCGAAAGCTACATAATTTACATGAGGCAGCTGGTCAAGAAACATGGACCGGATCTAGACACTCCTCAAATGTACGACTTTACACTATTGATTGTGGTTTAAAAGATATCTAATGCTTACTTAAAATGTTTCATATACATAAATGTAAATGTCGTACACTTCTCAATCGTTACTTCTGTAAAGTTTTCACAAGAGTTAAATTTATATATATCCTACTACGTATACATAATTCAGAACGTGCATACATACATATGTATTTATTAATCTAAGTCTATATGCATACGTATGGCAATGAAAATAATTACACTGGCTAACAAAAGTATATCGTTTTTGTCACATGGAAACTTATATCAAATTTTAGGTGTATAGTTAGTTGTTGCTTAGTATCGTAATACTAAGTAAACATTTACTTAAAACATGAAGATTATTATTATGGTGTAATATCATGGTGGAACATTTTCAAATCGACCTTCTAATATCAAATCCTACTAAATTGACAGTGACATATGTATTTTATTGCAATGTATAAACTGTAGTCAGTTCGTCTATTAATTTGAAAATTTTTCCAAAACAAAACGATGTGGGCCAAGTTTTGAAAATCTTTCGAGAACTTCTGTAGTGGCTTCAATGTCATGATGCGTGTGCAGCAACGCCAAGCCGATCAACTACTTATCTTGAAGCATGTTCGTCCTCAGCCACATTTTCATGCGGCGAAGTGTCGTAAAAGAGCGTTCAAAGCTCGCATTCGTCACAGGAATGTGCAGAATATGCGAAAAAACTATGAATCATAGGGCATAGGTCTACATCGCAGTTCTTCAACATTTTCCAATGCAATAGTAGGTAACTTGTTGTCTTTTGACTTTTGTTTCTGCCCCAACGGCACTGCCAGTGATCAAGTTCACCTTTAAGTTTCAAACGTCGCACGACGTTACCATTATCCAAAAGGCCTTTGAATCTATATAGTATCTAGCAGTCAATAAGATTTTCCATTTAGTTAGTTTGCAAAGCATATACCTTTTTTGGAAGCAGAAAACTCAGTTGAAATCCATCCAATACTTCTCTAGAAAAGCGCGTCTTCAAATCTTCGCGTTTTGTTTGCGGTCCAAATCACTGGTATAGGAAATGGCATATTTCTAGGTTCTTGCTTAGCCCAACATAATAACAGTCTCACATACATTACGCCACATTTAGGTGGAATTTCTCACAAGAAATCCAAAAATGGTGTAAACAGCACTGTTCAACCAAAGACGTGAAATTACGAAGCTAAGGTTTCGATTTTTATTCTCCACAAACAAAACAAAAACTGACGGGGTCCTCATAACACTTTCGTGGCATATTTACGATGTAAAACACATATGGTTATACAGACGTATAAATGACGTTAATAAAAAAATGCTTGCATATGAGGTCAGAAATTAATACGTAGCTGTTACAAAAAAACTGGACGTGATTGAAAAGAAATTATTATACTATATTGTTAATGAGCGTACACCATACAACAAAAATTTTCACCCAGCTCATGTGACAAAAACAGTGTTTACCAGTGTTATGTAGATTTATGTATGAGAGACATTAAAAAGAAAATGGCGCTTTCTTTTGGAAATATTT